>NC_136002.1:33580485-33617985 GCF_048128805.1 Centroberyx gerrardi
AAAACTCTTTACAGTTTCTACTGATCCGTGCCGGTCAGAACAGGAGGTCCCGACTGTCCCGACTGTCCCTCCCTTCTGTGTTTGGGTTTGTTTCCGGGCAACACGTGCTAATTCTCTGACTAAGCAGGTTAGTTAATTGGCTAGCTAACCTACCCGAGCCATGCCGTGTTAGCCAACCTGTCTCCCTTCACTGAGCACAGTCAGTTCCTTTAGCTGAACCCGGGCTAGCTAGCTAGCAGGAGCGGACTTCCCGGGTAAAAGGCGGAGTAAAGTCCCGCTTCGAGCAGGTTTCCCGCCGGCGGGAGGCGCGCGGACATCGGCTCTACCTCGCGGCTCTCACCTGTGATGTAGTCGAACACTTCTGTGTCAATTTCAGGAAACTCGCTCTTCAGAATATCCACGTATGTCGCCATGATACCCGGCCCTGGACACAACCGCGACGCGCAAGCGCTAACATGCGACAGCGCCGGGAATCATGGGTAATGTAGTTTTCGTTGTCAAATCCTATTTTAGTCATGGCAATGGCCGTTCAGGGTGTTTCAGGCCGTGCTTGCCTCCATGTCTCTCAGCCCGAGTCCTGATGAAATGATTTAGTAGTTTTATCTTTATAATGAAGAATAAAGATCAACAAAAAATCACCCAAGAGCTGAAATTGCTTTGAAAGCCAAATCTAATAAAATCCCATCAGAGATCATCAGGACCAAAGTTCACTCTGAGCTGATAGTTTGGTGAGCTGCAACTAATAATGTAGGTCTATCACACTCGAAGAATAACACGAATAAAATAAAATTACAAGTTTAAAAATTAACATCACATTTATATGTTGTATACTTTTCCCTCAATCCTAAACACCACTACTACTACTGCTGCTACTACTACTACTACTATTACTATTACTACTGTTACTACTACTACTACAGCTACTACTGCTGCTACTACTACTACTACTATTACTATTACTACTGTTACTACTACTACTACAGCTACTACTGCTGCTACTACTACTACTACTACTACTACTACTATTACTACTAAACTACTACTGCTACTACTACTACTATTACTACTGTTACTACTACTACTACTACTATTACTACTAAACTACTACTGCTACTACTACTACTATTACTACTGTTACTACTACTACTACTACTATTACTACTACTACAACTACTGCTGCTACTACTACTACTATTACTACTACTGCTGCTACTACTACTATTACTACTGTTACTACTACTACTACTACAACTACTACTGCTGCTGCTACTACTATTACTACTGTTACTACTACTACTACAACTACTACTGCTGCTACTACAGAACTACAGTTGAAATCTCTCAGCTTCTCTCAGTAAAGCCTGAAGCAGTAGAGTAAGGGTTTGGGTTACTGATATATATAATACTGATGTGATCGGTGATCAGATTCCTCCTGCAGGTCAGAGGTCAGACAGAGCGGACTGACAAGTTCAGGTTTTAACTGACCGGCCGCTGGAGGCGCTGCCGCCTCTGCTGCTGCCGCCTCTGCCGCCGCCGCCTCTGCTGCCGCCGCCGCCTCTGCCGCCGCCGCCGCCTCTGCTGCTGCCGCCTCTGCCGCCGCCGCCTCTGCTGCTGCCGCCTCTGCCGCCGCCGCCTCTGCTGCTGCCGCCGCTGCCGCCGCCGCTTCTGCCGCCGCTGCCGCCGCCGCCTCTGCTGCTGCCGCCGCTGCCGCTGCTGCGTCACTTCAGCAGGTTTCACTTAACTGGAGCCGCTGGCCGCTGGGAAGACATGAAGACAAGAAGAACAACAACAATAATAATCTGCACAATAACTCAGACCCTGACCCATTCCCTGAATAACTATGAATAACTGGATTATGTTGGACATGCAACATAGTCCAGCTATTTAGTTATTAGTTATTTATTACACAGGACTTAATGCTCAACACCAGTTTACCACTTGAGACACTTTTAATAGTTTTATATATTGCTTTATTGTCTTTTCTGTACTCTTTTTTGTATTACCCTTCCTGCACTGCCTTGGCATTGTTCTGCCAACTGCTGCTGTGACACCCGAATTTCCCCTAGGGGATCAATAAAGTGCAATCTTATCTTATCTTAATAATATAATTTTAATAACATTAATAACAACATTAATAACAACATTAATAATGATACTACTACTACTACTACTACTACTACTACTAATAATAATAATATAATTTACAAACATAGCCTACTTCTTTCGGCATGACAGTAGCAGTTTGTTTTAACGCGCCTGGGTCCAACAGAGGACCTAATTATTATTAATTATTATTTAATTAAGCAATTATCTAATTTAGCATTTGGGTGTCGAGTTAAAAAAAACAAACTTCAAGAACCGGATGGTCTGCTGAGTTAATTGCGACTTTAACACATTGAACACGCGCGGAACCCAGTAGTGTTGAGCCGTCCTGCTCAGTTTGAAACAGATGAAATAACTCGGACCTTTTAATTGATGAATGAAAAGCGTCCCGTCGCTGTCTGTCTTTAAATACTTGGACCGACACTATTCTCCACGGCTGTGTAGTTTTAGTTTGTCTTGTTTCTGTCTGTCTGCTGCTGCCTTCAGGCTCCTCGTAAGATCCTACTTACAAATCCTGAAGTCGTGAATACGATTTTCACTCATTCAAGAGGTATTGGGCGGGAAATAATAACAAAATAGACTGCATGAAAATACGTTTTTTGTGGTTGTTTGGTGGCGCAGAGCTATTTTGTACCGCAGCTGCACAACGAAGGGGTGAACACTTCGCATCAGCCGTGTAATTGATGTTTTAAGGGGGGGGGGTCTGGCTAAGAGTTGTTGTATACATCCCTCTGAACATGAACTGTTTATCAGTTCAGTGTCTTAGAGAGATTCAGAGTTTTCCAGTCGTGTTGACCACTTTGTTGTGTCGTTCATGTGCAGCTTCAACTTCTAATATCAATATTTTCCACGGGACCGGAAGGCAGCATCCCTGTTGTCCAGTGTTCCTGCTCTGCTGTGCGCATGCTCACATCCTGTCTGTGGAGTTTTGGGCAGATCTGGGTGGGAGAGTTAGCAGTTAGCAGTTAGCTAACTAGCCGAGTGTGTAATGGCGGCCTCGGTCTTACTGGGGTCTGCGGACAACACCGGACCTAATTTTACGGTGGGAAGCAGCTCCGGGAGTGTTTTAGTCGGGAATAACGGATTAGGACCGGCGGGACCAGCGTCTTGGAACCGCTCTCTGGACCGGGCGTTGGACGAAGCCTCGGCCACTGGTTGCCTCAACCTCAGCGGCAGGAAACTGAAGGAGTTCCCCCGCAGCGCCGCCAACCACGACCTGACCGACACCACCAGGGCCGGTGAGTCTGGACCGGAGTTCGGCCACAGCTGGATGGTTTTGTCGAGCTGGCCTAGCTCGGGTAGTTCGGTTACTTTGAACAGTTGGTTGAAGTTACTTAAGTGAAAAGTGGACAGCGGCCCGTTCAGGCGCCGTGGTTCAGGGACGGGAAACCACCAGGGCCGGTAAATTTGGGAATAGGAGTTCGGGGATTTGCTTTGTCGGATTGGGCTCGCTAGGGTGCTAACGCTACCCGCTAAAGTCGGTTAAAACTGTGCATTCGAGAGGAAAAATAAACTATAAAGGCCAAACAGCACTAGCAAAGTTCCAGGAATGGGGAAGGTAGTGTTAGCTTAGACAGCTAGTTTAGCTAACTAGCCGTCCAGAGCCCGGACAGGACGGAGTTTCACTGCAGCGTTAGATGAGTAAGAACGGGTCACCCGCCGGAGCACCTCGGGGTCGCTGGACTGAAACCCCCAATCTGAGCTTCCAGTTAAAGTAGTTTTTTTATTGTAGAAGTCAACACACTGATTTGTTTAGTCTGCAAACTCTGAGTCGAGATTAGATTATCAGACAGGAGTGAAGGAGAGCTGCTCCGCCCTCCTGGGCTGATGTGTCGGTCTGGACTGACGAAACAAATGGAGCCGCCTGGTAAACAGGCTGGGAGAAGAGACGGGTATCTTCCTCTGAGAGCTGGACACCCTGCCTGCCTGTCTGCCTGCCTGCCTGCCTGTCTGCCTGTCTGCCTGTCTGTCTGTCTGCCTGTCTGCCTGTCTGTCTGCCTGCCTGTCTGCCTGTCTGCCTGTCTGTCTGTCTGGTGTGTGCTGCTGTTTCACTCCTCAGCAGAGACTTGTTCATATTGAACACAGGAGATGGCAGGTAGCTGTTGGCTGTTTGTGCTGTCAGGACAGACAGGCAGAGTCCCTGAGTGGGACCACAGAGACAGTACAGTTAGTCCAGGCTGGACTGTGGTCTGTTCAGCACTAAGCAGGGTTAAGTATGGACTGGGGTCAGAACATGACCGTGCTGACATGGAAACACCTGAGAGATCAGTTCACTTCACTTTATTCACACAGTGATGAAACATGGAAGCAAAGTGATCAGACACAGTGATGAAATACAACCTTATAATGAGGGGATAAGAGAAAGAGAAAAAAGAGAGAGAATAATGGAATAAAATAGAATAAAAATAAAGGTGTACAGCATGTACAAAACAATATTAATAAAATACAGAAGGGGGTTCTCTCTTATAAAAATATGAAAAAGCCTTTATTTGTCAGGGTAGAACCTGGAGGAACGTGAATGGAAACAGCTTTTAAAGGCAAAGGAAGGGGCATTTTTACATTTTAAATTGCAGTGTGAAGGAGGCAGCATTCTTACAATGAAGTCAAACTTGTCTGAAATGGAAACCCATTGCCACATACTCACTGTAGCTCCATGTTGTTCATTTATTTACACTCCGTGCCAGTGGGGGGCGCTGCACTCTCCAGTGACTCCTGGTGACATGTAGAAGGTTTTAAGTGATGCTGTACGGTGTGTGTGTGACTTGCTGATGAATGATACACAGGGTGTGAGAGTGTTTTCTGTTCCCAAGTGTGTTGCTACATGGATAGCTTCATGTGAATCCTCGCTCCTGTCACATGCAGAAAACCAACAGCAGCTCCAAACAGACAGACAGACTGACATCCCACAATGCACCACACACTTTCACCAGGTAGATGTTTAATAGAACTCTAAATGAAGGTTGGTTAATGCAGAGTAGACTAACTGAGCGTTCTCACTGTGAGCAACACGAAGAAACAAGTCAGCGTCGGTCCATTCACCTCCAGAGCGCCCAGGAAACTCAGCTGCTGATTGGACGCTCAACAAGCTTCGTCTCCACGGCTGAGCTTTTCACCGTCATCGTCCGTCAACAGCCAATCAGATTTCTGTGCTTGCTTGTTTCCCTACTGATGTGATTTAGTTTCACGAACAGCAGTTCAAAATGGAGAAGTTGATTCCAGCCGATCAAAGCTTCCCAGTTCTCTACAACTTTTATTAGAAAGACGGCAGGAAGAAACGTCTCAGAAACAAAGATGGAGAACTGTCGATGGGAAGATCTGAAGTCATTTTCTGTTTCTGGGAACAGTATGTAGTATATAAATCTGGTGCTTTTCTGTTTATTTTGCACAAATTCTACCTAATTAACGCATCAACGTAATCAAAAGGATGTAACATTATAAAAGTCTGTACCAAAGCAGCAAAAATTCATGATTTGCCTGTTGAAAACGTAGCTGCAGACCGCCACATAGATGCAGACACACCCGAGCCTCTGGCCCCGCCCACAGCCAGTCAGAGCAGAGCGACCCCGAGCAGCTGATCAGTGTGAACGCACAGTGACACCAGGACAAATGAAGCTGGTGCTGCAGGCTCAGGTGCTTTCAGTCCGCCTGCTGCAGCTAACACCCCCACTACAGCCTGCATGTCTGTTAGCCTGGCTG
Source organism: Centroberyx gerrardi (assembly GCF_048128805.1). NCBI lineage: Eukaryota > Metazoa > Chordata > Actinopteri > Beryciformes > Berycidae > Centroberyx > Centroberyx gerrardi. Next base: position 33,586,285 of record NC_136002.1, read on the forward strand.
CTGGACTGGACTCTGTGTGTGTGTGTGTGTGTGTGTGTGTGTGTGTGTGTGTGTGTGGTGTGGTGTATCTATATCCCACTGCAGCAGCCTCGTTGCCTCGGGCCTCAGCTCTGCTCTGTGTGTCGCTCTGTTTAGGACGGAGGAACTGGAGCATGGACATTGCTCTGTGTGTGTGTGTGTGTGTGTGTGTGTGTGTGTGTGTGTGTGTGTGGCAGCACTGGCGCATGCGCTGCCAGGTTTTGGTGTTGCTCGGGGGCATGGTGCTGTCTGCCAGGGCCTGGGAGAGAGGATGAGACAGGAAGAGCAGAAAGAAAGAAAGAAGGGCAGAGAGAAGAGTCTTGTTGGTTTGAAACAGTTTGTTCTGTCTGTGTGTTTGTCCAGTTATTAATGAAAACCTGCTAATACTGATTCTGTGAGTGTTGTTTTGGAGTTCAGGTCAGGCTCAGCTGCTGGGAAACACACCAACACTGAACAGAGGCTGCTGGGACGGCTGCTAACCAGCCTGTAAAACAGCCTGTTAACCAGCTCACTAACTACTCCACTAACTACTCCACTAACTACTCCACCAACTACTCCACTATCTACTCCACTAACTACTCCACTATCTACTCCACCAACTACTCCACTATCTACTCCACTAACTACTCCACTATCTACTCCACTAACTACTCCACTAACTACTCCACCAACTACTCCACCAACTACTCCACTATCTACTCCACTAACTACTCCACTAACTACTCCACTATCTACTCCACCAACTACTCCACCAACTACTCCACCAACTACTCCACCAACTACTCCACTAACTACTCCACTAACTACTCCACCAACTACTCCACCAACTACTCCACTATCTACTCCACTAACTACTCCACTAACTACTCCACTAACTACTCCACTATCTACTCCACCAACTACTCCACTATCTACTCCACTAACTACTCCACTATCTACTCCACCAACTACTCCACCAACTACTCCACTATCTACTCCACTAACTACTCCACCAACTACTCCACTATCTACTCCACCAACTACTCCACTATCTACTCCACTAACTACTCCACCAACTACTCCACTATCTACTCCACTAACTACTCCACTAACTACTCCACCAACTACTCCACCAACTACTCCACCAACTACTCCACTATCTACTCCACTATCTACTCCACTAACTACTCCACTAACTACTCCACTAACTACTCCACCAACTACTTCACTACTTCACCTACTAGTTCACTACTTCACCAACTACTTCACTACTTCACCAACTGCTTCACTACTCCACCAACTACTTCACTACTCCACCTACTACTTCACTACTTCACCAACTGCTTCACTACTTCACCAACTGCTTCACTACTTCACCAACTGCTTCACTACTTCACCAACTACTTCACTACTTCACCAACTACTTCACTACTTCACCTACTACTTCACTTCTTCACCTACTACTTCACTACTTCACCAACTGCTTCACTACTTCACCAACTACTTCACTACTTCACCTACTACTTCACCTACTACTTCACCAACTACTTCACTACTTCACCTACTACTTCACTACTTCACCTACTACTTCACCAACTACTTCATTACTTCACCTACTACTTCACTACTTCACCTACTACTTCACTACCTACTTCACTACTTCACTAACTACTTCACTACTTCACTAACTACTTCACTACTTCACCTACTACTTCACTACTTCACCTACTACTTCACTACCTACTTCACTACTTCACTAACTACTTCACTACTTCACTAACTACTTCACTACTTCACTACCTACTTCACTACTTCACCTACTACTTCACTACCTACTTCACTACTTCACTAACTACTTCACTACTTCACTAACTACTTCACTACTTCACTAACTACTTCACTACTTCACTAACTACTTCACTACTTCACTAACTACTTCAGTACTTCACTAACTACTTCACTACTTCACTACCTACTTCAGTGAAGCAGGTTTGCAGCAGTGATTCCTCTGTTTCCTCTGTATTCTTTTGAAGGACCACAATGGAATTGAGTCTGTTGACTTTATTGTGTTATCCTTATCAATTTTAAGCTGAGATGCTTTTTATTGTATCTATCTTGCTTTCTATTGGTAAATAAACTAAAAACGTATCACCACTGCTGGAGAAAACGTGAAGTTTAAAATTAACATTGTAATTTAGTCTTACTGTCATCTAAAACTAAAATAAGAATACTTCAATTGTTTTTGAAGTAATGATTTTTTTTACGATTTAACATTTTTAGAACTAGAGCCTCAGCTTGAAACAAAACTTGGAGCCAAACAGCGACAGATATGAGACAAAACTAGAATTATCCTCCCAAACACCACAGCTGCAGAAAATGACAGAGGGAACGGCAGAGCGGCTGCTGCTCCACACTGAGGAGGAAGTAGACATGAAGCTGCTGGGTCAGACTCACCGGGAGCCGAGACGGTCTGCTGTCTGTCCGTGGATAACCGGCCAATCGTAGACGAGGTGACGTCACCTCCAGATGTTTCCAGCAGCTACAGTGGAGTTTGATATGAGAAAATGTTTCAGGATGTAAAACATCAGCGGTAAACGTCAGGTTTTGGTGTCAGTCCCTCAGAATCAAAGAGCGAGGGCTTCTTTCTAGAGCCGCCATTTTGCACCGAGAGACGTTCAACAATCATACAGGGAGAAATCCATCGTAGAAGAGGAGAGAGACCAGTTTCTCCACCACAGGAGCAGGAGAGAGACCAGAATGCACTGCAGCAGAGAGACAGGCTGGGGTTGCGTGAGGGATGTAACTCTTGCTTTTTCTCAAATGGAAAAACTCTCACTCTCTTCCTCTTAGTATCACTGTCTCTCTCTCCTCCGACACTTAAAACCAACAGCTGGATGCAGCAAGTTCACTCCTCTTCTCTGGGGGTTGTTGAAAGGCATTCTGGGAAATGTAGTAAATCACTAACTGCAGTAGAAGAAGACGAGGCAGGTTGAGGGAAAGTGGGTTCAGCAAAACTGTAAATGACATTTCATCACTAAATAACTGCTGGATTGATGAGAGCTGACAGAGAAGAGGATCTGAAGGTGTGTGTGTGTGTGTGGACAGGAAGTCAGAGGTGCTTCTAGGACACTCTGACACACTCCAGTGAGTGACTCCTGTGTGTGTTTTCATGCTGGATGGAGGGAGGCCGCAGACTGCTGTACCACAGGAAGCAGACGTTACCACGGTGATGTGTACTTCCTGTAGGCCAGGTGCCGGATCCTCACACAGCTGCAGCAATAAATATAGACACACACACACACACACACACACTGAGCGATCTTCCTCTGTTCAGATAATGATGGTCTTGATTTTCTTTTATTCAGTTTCAGTTCATTTTCTGTTTAATTGTGAGATGTTTAGTATAAATACTGTAAACAGAGGAGACCAGAGCTGAACTTCTGCAATTTCCAAATCTCAGAGACTGCAGTTAATTTCTTAAGGTAGGTGTGTCCAAAATGGATTTCTGAACAAGGAGTTTTAGTGCTCCGGATAATCTTTGGTCCATGAATCAAGTACAATATTGGTGAAAATGTTTCATCGTTCTCAAACTCAGTAAATCTGCACACTGACATCTAGTTTATAACTACATCACTTACTTTTTTTAGAGCTTTTTTAAAGTTCTAAAAAAAATGTGCAGTATGACAAGAAAAACTTGATGATATGAATCGCAGTTTAAATTGCAATATTCTGTCAAGTAATCACAATTAGGTTTTTATCGCTGAGCTGTAGAGGAGACGTCACTGAGAAGTGTCAGTCCAGTGTGGGCGGGGTCAGGACCGTCCCGGGTTACCAGCTCTGATGGTTCGAGACCCAGATGCTAAGCTCAGGTCCAGCCGGGTCCCAGATGCTGAGCTCAGGTCCAGCCGGGTCAGAGGTGCTGAGCTTGGGTCCAGCCGGGTCAGAGGTGCTGAGCTCGGGTCCAGCCGGGTCAGAGATGCTGAGCTCGGGTCCAGCCGGGTCCCAGATGCTGAGCTCGGGTCCAGCCGGGTCAGAGATGCTGAGCTCGGGTCCAGCCGGGTCCCAGATGCTAAGCTCAGGTCCAGCCGGGTCAGAGATGCTGAGCTCAGGTCCAGCCGGGTCCAACTGCAGCTTGGTACACATCAGTGTTGCTGTCATACCTCCGACTCTCTGGTTATCTCCCTTCCTATCTAATAAATAAGAAATGTCATAAATCTTAAAGTAAACAATCTAAATTCAAGTCAAAGTATTAAAATCTGACAGCCAGTTATTATTCCAGTTAGATGATATTATTTTTAGTAGAATATCTGCATCCTGTCTGAACAGTTTTTCACTGCTTTCGATGTCTGTTCAGTCCGAAACAAGCTGCTTGTACAGCTTTAGTTCTTTATTTTGGTTTTTAAATCGGTCTGGAATACAATTCCAGGTAGTAGTGAAAGGTATTAAAAAGTATTAAATGATAATAGAGTTGTTATTTTTATTTTCATCAGTCATTGCTCCATATTTTGAAGTCAGTCCAGCGGTCCAGCTTCTGTCTCTGCACACAGTCAGCAGAGTTCAGATCTCAGTTTTCCTCCTTCATTCCTTCTTGTCCGGTATGAAAAACAAACTTCCACAGAGAGAGAGAATCCATCACAGGACACATGAAGCCAAACTCTCTGTTTTCTCCTCATTTCGCCGAGTCGAGCGTTTTCATCTCAGAAACACTTTACTGTCTCATCCACGGCTTTTTATCAGCAGCACAGCAGCTCGGTTCAGGCTGGCTTTCACACCGGAGAGTCCGTGTTGAAAAGTGATCAGTCAGCAGCAGAGTGACTGGAGGAGAGAAGCTGGATGTAGACAGAGGGAAGAGACTGGAACTGTAATGACAGCAGGATTCTCCTTTAATGTGCCTCCTAGGAACCATCAGGAACTGGTTCAGACTGTTAGGAACCGGTTCAGGAACCGTTAGGAGCCAGTTCAGACCTTTATCCAGGCTGGCACTCTGACTCGAGGCTCTGGACAAACTGGCCTGATTGGACGGATTTCAGTAATTCCATAGTGAGGGAGCCAATCAGGAGCGAGTGCAGCTGTGATGCGTTTCCTGGAGTTAGACTGAAACTGACTGGAGAAAAGGACGGAGGTTTGAAAATGTAATAACTTCAAATTTAACCGTTCAAACAAACTCTCTGTCTGTCTGTCTGTCTGTCTGTCTGTCTGTCTGTCTGTCTCTCTCTCTGTCTGTCTGTCTCTCTGCCTGTCTGTCTGTCTCTCTGCCTGTCTGTCTGTCTCTCTGCCTGTCTGTCTGTCTGTCTCTCTCTCTGCCTGTCTCTCTCTCTGTCTGTCTGTCTCTGTCTGTCTGTCTGTCTGTCTCTCTCTCTGTCTGTCTCTCTGCCTGTCTGTCTGTCTGTCTCTGTCTGTGGCTGATAATTAGTCCCATCAGTTCTGTAGTGCTGCTGTTCTCAGACAGACAGGCAGCAGTCTGTTATCAGTCGCTGTTTGGTTTCTATTTTCAGACCGGGTCACGAGTCTGCTGCACACACACACACACACACACACACACACACACACTCTCTCTCTCTCTCCCCTTTCTCCAGGCTCTTGTTTCTTCTCCTTCACTTCATCATCATTCTCGGCTCACAGGAGTAGAATATTAGTTTCTGTGACCTCTGACCTCCTTACTGTTGGTGATGTAGGAGCTGAAGCTGGTTGTGCAGGATGTGGGTGTGTGAGGTCAGAGGTCAGATCAGCTGCTGCCTGATTTGGATGAAACTTGGAGGCATGGTGCGTCTTGTCTCTGATTGGCCGGAGAGGAGCCTGCGTCATTCTTGTTGGACGACATGTTTCATTGACTGAAGTTAAAGTGGGAATATGTGGTGCCTTATTTATGTCCCTCAGCCTCACTGTGTGTCACCTGTCAATCAAACAGTGTGGGCGGAGCTTGGGTTTCCTGTTGATGCAGTTTGAGTTTCTCTTTTCTCTGTCTGTTCAGCCATGGTGGCTATCACTGCTCATGCTAACTACCCAGTTCTTCTACTGTTGATTCCAAACAAACCAGAAACGTAAAACGCATCACTTCCTGTGCGGCAGAGGAGAAGCTTCTTGAACTGGATATAGGTTGGATCACTGTTGAGTTAGAGAGAGAGGAGCAGGACAGACAGGAAGTTGGAGGGAAATGTAACACAGCTGACTGTTTCCACTGACTGTCTTCTGTGTTTCTTCTTCTTCTTCTCTGCAGATCTGTCTCGTAACCGGCTGTCGGAGCTGCCGGTGGAGGTTTGTATGTTTGTGTCTCTGGAGAGTCTGAACCTCTATCAGAACTGTCTGCGATCCCTGCCAGACAGCCTGGTCAACCTGCAGGCCCTCACCTACCTGAACATCAGGTGACACTCTCTCTCTCACACACACACACACACACACACACACACACACACACACACACACACACACACACACACACACACACACACACACACACACGTGTAAGGAAGGCTGATGCTGTGGTCAGCCCGGCTCTGTTCACACTGCAGCTGAAAGAGTCCACAGCAAAAAGTGTCATGAAGTCATGCAACTTGTATTTGAACGCTCCAATCAGAATTTGTCACTGTTGCCATGACAACAAGTAAACCTGACCCGTTAGCTCGTCTGAGCAGCGTTAGCAGTTCAGATTATTATAGGATGTGACCGCTAAACACTATAGAAACAAAGCAATGAAATGACTTTAATGGACTTGGAGAATAAACTGTCTGCCTGCCTGTCTGTCTCTCAGTCGGAACCAGCTGTCTGTCCTGCCGGTGGTTCTCTGCAGTCTTCCTCTGAAGGTCCTGATCGCCTGCAACAACAAACTGGTTTCTCTGCCTGAAGAGCTGGGACAGCTGAGACAGCTGACAGAGCTGGTGAGTCCTGTCTCTCTGCCGAGACACCTGTCTCACTGCCGGGACACCCGTCTCACTGCTGAGAACACCCGTCTCTCTGCTGAGACACCTGTCTCACTGTAGGCCTGTGCCGATATTAACATTTCATAGTACGATTATCTTGGCCAAAATTATCTTGATAATTATTACAAATATGAAAACCTTAGGAACCCCTTAGAATTTGACAGGGATGGTGATTCTGATTTATCACTTACAGCCTGATTATCCCCAGGGGGGCAAAGTTGACATTATTTCCATCAACCATTGACTTTCCCTATATGGGAAGTTACTTCACATAAGCAATCTAAAAAGCATACGGCTTTGATTTTGAAATATGTTGTACTAATCATCAACACATCTTGGCTTCATTTCACAAAAATCCATTCGGTATTATTTACATGAATGATAAAATTAGTTACCAAACTACACTACCCAGCATGCTTATAACCTAGTCGCGCTAGTTAGAATGTTCCATCTCCTGCAGAGGGAACGAGCCGCAGCAGCTAACCAGCTAGTTACAGCTTCACAGGTTACTGTGAAAACATGTCAGCAGTTACTATCATGAGCCTGAAGTCATATTTAGTGAAGTCCCAAACTGCATCACTTACCGACCCGCACGCGACCGTCTCCTCCCCTCAGTCGGATCTGCCCCGCCGGCAACAGTTGGTACTTTCTACGCTGAACTTCATACAAAGTCTCTTCTGTGAGTTTTTATGCCTAAAATAACAAACTGCAGATCGTCTGAAAGCTTATGGTACGTAGTGAGCCGAGGGGTGAAGCTCAACACCGTTCGTTGCTCTGTTAGTTGCAGAAGAAATAATAATAATAATATTAATAATAATAATAATTCTTTGTGGTCAATGGAAAATCGCGTTAGCCACTTAGCCGCTAGTCAACCACGGGAACACTTCCGCTCCGGCTCCCTGCCACGCTGTTCACTTCCCAGTGAGGGGTAGAGGATCAGAGGATCAAATCTAATGATGACTGTTAAACCTGTATGATGTCATCATATTGATGATGTTAATTGGTGTTATTGCTGACTCTGCAGGATGTGAGCTGTAATGAGATCCAGACGTTGCCGTCTCAGGTCGGCCAGCTGGAGGTGCTGCGAGACCTGAACATCAGGAGGAACCACCTGGCACGCCTTCCCCCGGGTACACACACACACACACACACACACACACACAGGACCAGCCAATACATTGATTTAAAGCCGTTACCTCCATCTGCTCGTCCAGATGTTTCCAGCAGCTACAAAAGAGTGATAGGAAAAGGGAGAATGGGAGTAGGCTGAGCAGAGACCGCTCCATGTTGTTCCTCGCTCACTGATAGAGGGCGATAAAAGCTGGACAGTAGTGATGCGCGGGTCAATCCAAAACCCGCGGGTCCCGCAGGTTTATCCGCAGGTGGGATAGGTTAGGGTCGGCTGAAGATGATATTGAGAATGGGTCGGGCGGTGCGGGTCAACTGGGCTACACACAGTACACACACAATGTAATTCTAGACTACATTTCAATAAGTTTTAAATTTAATTAACGGAATAAACCTCTCCAATCTCCAGCTGGTTTATCCCGCCATCCATACATTATATTCTGCGCACACTGCAGTGCAGCATTAAGCATTAGTTACACAAGTCTTTGGAAAAGTTCCTGGCCTCCTGAATCTTTTTTTTCTGGCTTGCGGATCGGGTTCGGGTCGTTGACCCGCGCATCACTACCGTACAGCACTTTAACTTCAGCCAGCTGTGTGAACCAGAGAGTCGGCTCAGACCAAACAATAATAAAATATTGACGATCACTCAATGATGGAAATATAGAAAATCAAATATTATCCTGGTCCCCCCTCCTCCCCAAAAAAGACAAAAAAAAACAGCTGACACAACATCAACATGAGATGAAGTCACCTGACAGGTAATTGTGTGTGTGTGTGTGTGTGTGTGTGTGTGTGTGTGTGTGTGCGCAGAGCTGGCGGAGCTGCCTCTGGTCCGTCTGGATTTCTCCTGTAACAAAGTGACCTCCATCCCCGTCTGCTATAGACGACTGACACAGCTACAGACCATAATACTGGACAACAACCCTCTACAGACCCCCCCTGCACAGGTATACATACACACACACACACACACACACACACACACACACACACACACAGCCATCTGAATTCCCCTCAGTAAAACTCAGCAGAACACCAACTCAAATATTTCCAGAAATTGAATAACGGGAAACAGTTTGACTCTCTGTGTGTTTAAAACACACTGTCTGTTCACTGCACCCTGCTGTCATGTGTCAATATTATGTAAATATGTCAATCGTGCTTTTAATATTCTAATTTCATTCAAATTTGACTCATTTCAGTCATGATTTTGGGTGGAAATTGACAGCTCTAACACTCTGTAGTAGAAACTGGATTGAGAGGTTTCTGCAGTCTGTTAACACTGCTCTCTCTCTCTCTGTCTCTCTTTCTCTCTCTCTGTCTCTGTCTCTCTTTCTCTCTCTCTCTTTCTCTGTCTCTCTCTCTGTCTCTCTCTCTGTCTCTCTCTCTGTCTCTCTCTCTGTGTTTCTCTGTCTCTGTCTCTCTCTCTCTCTCTCTCTCTCTCTCTCTCTGTCTCTCTCTCTCTCTGTCTCTCTCTCTGTCTCTGTCTCTCTCTCTCTGTCTCTCTTTCTCTCTCTCTCTGTCTCTCTCTCCCTCTCTCTCTCTCCCTCTCTCTCTCTCTCTCTCTCTCTCTCTCTGTCTGTGTCTGTCAGATCTGTATAAAGGGGAAAGTCCACATATTCAAGTTCCTGAACCTGGAGTCCAGTAAGACGACCCCTGACCTCCCGGACTACGACAGGAGACCGCTGGCCTTCAGCTCCTGGTCAGAACGCTCTGAACTCTGCCTGCCGTCCAGCTGCATGAGTCTCAGTCTTCAGCACTTTTTGAATTCACATGGTGATTCATATCGGTCTGGTCAGTCTATCCAGTGGCAGTTCATTCAGACAGATACTGTCCTGATTGGATGGTGGATGTAGGCGGGACAGACCTCCTCATTACGAGCGTTACAGAGCGACAACAACGACCAAAATAAGATATATTTAGAGATTTCTTCAGTCCTCAAAAAACTGAATGGATTGATGAATTAAAACAGGAACAATGAGGCGTTTCCAGATTACCTCAATCTGCTTTACTGCTGTGATTGGTCAAAGAGTTTGATAACCGACAGCTAACACCAACCAATCGGTCGGGGCGAGAAATTCCGTCATTGAATCGGTGGATAGACTGACCAGACCGATATGAATCAGACAGATGGCATGCCTTCTACTGTAGAGCAGTGGTTCTCAACCTGGGGGTCGGGCCCCCCAGGGGGTCGCTATTGGATAGAAAAAATAACATTTTCTACTATACAAATTTATGTCATGTTTGCTTGTTTCTTGTGGAATGCTGAACAGTTTCCAGCCTCTTGGCCTCCTCCAATAATGAATGTAATGAAACAACCTGAAAAGGGAAAATCATTTCCCTTTTCACCTCATTTCCCCAAATGTGTGATATTGTCTAAGTGCTGAAGACATATTGTGTTCTTCTTCTTCTCTTCCTGTCTCTCTCCAGTGTGGAGGAGCTCTACCCCGGTCGTCCGTACGGAGCGCTGGATTCAGGATTCAACAGCGTCGACAGTGGAGACAAGAGATGGTCGGGCAACGAGGTGAGACACACACACACACACACACACACACACCATGCATCCTTTTGCTCTGTGAGCCATGATGACATCACTCGGCCGCGTTTCTGCACCTCCTGTATATCTGTGACCTCACTTCCTGTGTGTCGGTGCAGCCGACAGAGGAGCTGTCGGAGCTGCCGCTGCGCGTGGCGGAGATCACCAGAGAGCAGCGGCACCGCAGGGAGGGAGGAGGAGGAGGAGGAGGAGGAGGAGGAGGAGGAGGAGCAGCAGCAGCAGGAGCAGCAGGAGCAGCAGCAGGAGCAGGAGGCCCCCTGCTGGCCAACGGGACATGTGAGACTATTCTTCTGTCTTTGGATCAAATTAAAGCTCTAGGCAGTTTTCACAAGTTGGAGAGAGCTCCTGCTGCAGAGGCTCTCAGGTGATGTCACATCACTCACCTGTTTACACAGGAGACGCTCTGGACTAGAGCTGCTGTAACACAGAAGGATCTGATGATACTGACCCACCTCAAGACCTGGATCTAGAGTCTAACCGTCCCCTCCTCCTGTTCCTCCTCCTCTGTCTCCTGTTCCTCTTCCTCTGTCTCCTCCTGTTCCTCCTCCTTTGTCTCCTGTTCCTCCTCCTCTGTCTCCTCCTGTTCCTCCTCCTGTCTCCTCCTCCTCTGTCTCCTCCTGTTCCTCCTCCTCTGTCTCCTGTTCCTCCTCCTCTGTCTCCTCCTGTTCCTCCTCCTCTGTCTCCTGTTCCTCCTCCTCTGTCTCCTCCTGTTCCTCCTCCTCTGTCTCCTGTTCCTCCTCCTGTCTCCTCCTCCTCTGTCTCCTCCTGTTCCTCCTCTTCTGTCTCCTGTTCCTCTTCCTCTGTCTCCTCCTGTTCCTCCTTCTCTGTCTCCTGTTCCTCCTCCTGTCTCCTCCTCCTCTGTCTCCTCCTGTTCCTCCTCTTCTGTCTCCTGTTCCTCCTCCTCTGTCTCCTGTTCCTCCTCCTGTCTCCTCCTCCTCTGTCTCCTCCTGTTCCTCCTCTGTCTCCTCCTGTTCCTCCTCCTGTCTCCTCCTCCTCTGTCTCCTCCTGTTCCTCCTCTGTCTCCTCCTGTTCCTCCTCCTCTGTCTCCTCCTCCTCTGTCTCCTCCTGTTCCTCCTCCTCTGTCTCCTCCTCCTCCTCCTCTGTCTCCTCCTCCTATGTTCCTCCTGTTTCTCCTGCAGTAGACTTGGAGTTGGAGCAGATAGATTTTATCGACAGCTGTCCAGGAGAGGAGGAGGAGGAGGAGGCGAGGAGTCGAGGAGGCGCAGCGGAGAGCATCAGCCTCAGCTCCCAGTTCATGGCTTACATAGAGAGACGCATCACCAGGGAGGTAGGAGCTCTCAACACGCATGATCTTCTGACATGATCTTCTGATATGATCTTCTGATATGATCTTCTGATATGATCTTCTGATCTGATCTTCTGACATGATCTTCTGACATGATCTTCTGACATGATCTTCTGATATGATCTTCTGATATGATCTTCTGATGCACCAGCTAACGGTCGTACAGTCACCATGGAGACTGATCCCAGACAGACAGAGTTACTGCTGACAGATGTGTGTGTGTTGGTTTGTTGTGAGCGTCAACATGGCGGCGAGGCAGAACCACAGAAGAAGAAACAGACTCTACAGTAGAAACTCAATCAGAACCTGATCTGGAAACCTCCGGTCATCCCAACGCTCCACCAGGCTTCCTCTGTTTCTCTTTGTTTCTGTCGGACCGTCGTCTCTGTGTTCGCCGCTCGCTTCTACAGAACAGACGTAGGAAGCCTCTGATTGGCCGAACGGACGCTGACGAATCCGTCCGTCCAGAAAAAGTTCAGCTGGTTGAACTTTCTGTCCGTCAAAACAGACGGAGTGTCATCAGTCTGTCTGACAACAGACAGACAACAGACAGCTGTCAGTGGAGATGAACTGAAGTGAACAGAGACGACAGACAGACGGATCAGAGCGGCCGCCGCCTGACATGTTAGAAACACGTGAAACACGTGTGTTTCCATCGCTATGACTCGCATAATTTCTTGCTTCTTGCTTGTGAGCACAGAAACTTTCCATCCAGCTTCTGTCATTTCCCATGAGGCTTCTGCCTGCTGCTAGTAAACAGGAAGAGGCAAGATATCGCTTCCGGGTTTCTACGTGTCGGATTTCCACATTTTCCTCTCCAAACTCAATCTTTCATTCTTTCAGCCAATGGCTAACGTTCTCTGCTGTTACGTTAGGCCCCGCCTCCTGTCAATCACAACCCAGTCAAGCCAACAGACCAACCACAGCCAGTCTCTTCCTGCAGCTACAGTCTGGAACATGAGACAGAAACTAAAGCTTAAAGATTTAAACTGCTGCTCTCTTCTTCACTGGGAGGAACTCTAATATTTAGTTTGAGTTTGTTTCAGAATATTCATAGAACAATTAAACTCAAGCTCATCAAGTCTTCCAGAACCCATTTAGTTTTAGTATTTAGTATTGCTGACAGACTGTCTGTCTGTCTGTCTGTCTGTCTGTCTGACTGTCTGTCTGTCTGTCTGTCTGTCTGTCTCACCAGGGTTCTCCAGTCAAAACTAACTCCTCCAGGTCAGAGGAGGCAAGGAGACACAACAGGTACACACACACACACACACACACACACACATTACTAGCTGATGACCGTAACTGTATACAGAGGAAATGGGGATAAAGAATGAAAGGAAAGGGAGAGAAGGAAAGAAGGAAGGGAGAGAAGGAAGGAAGGAAGGAATCATTTACCAGCCTGGAGTTTAGATTCACATCAGTTTAGATTCATATTAGTTTAGATCCATGAAGAGAATATGAGGAAAACCAATTATGTGAAGTTTTTCAGTATTTCCAGTAGCAGGTCTGTAGCGCCCCCTGCTGCTTCTGACTGCTGCAAACTGCTTAACAAGCTGTGTGCTGTCTAACATCATCTCCCCCTGTCTGTCCCCCTGTCTGTCCCCCTGTCTGTCCCCCTGTCTGTCTCTCAGGAGTGTGGTTGATGGTGTAACAGCGCCCCCTAGCTCCCATAATCAGGTAATACACCCTGCTGTCTGTGTCTGAATTAAATCAAGCTGCTGTGGAGTGGAGGGACAGAGGAGACACACACACACACACACACACACACACACACACTCTCTCTCTTAATGAAAAGGGCTCTGTGTAGAACCAGAGAATGGTTCTTTAGGCTTGTACCACAGCAGAACCCTTTAACAATGTATTATAGCATTTTCACCATCAATATATCACTGTAAAATGAATATTCTTACCTCGATATAATGACTGTAAACCAGTGAGAGCCTGGTGGAGCTGATATTGTCTCCTCTATCTCACTCCAGTAGTGTTGTTAGTTCTAGTGTTTCTCCACATTAAGACTACATTTCCCATCAGCCCCGTTGATTTATTGATATTGAAGTGATATATCGCCTTCTTCTGGGTGAGCTGGGTGACAACTCCTGCTACATCCCTGTGTTTCTGTCCCTACCTCCTTGGTCTTTTATGTCATCCTTGCTCCTTGTGTCTCCTCAGAGAGCGGGGTCGGGGTTAGGAGGGGGGGGGAGGGGGGGGAGTGGAGCGGGTGAGGAGGGAGGCCCAGCTGGCTGCCCTGAGGTACGAGGAGGAGAGGCAGAAGTCACGCTCCCTGCAGAGAGACGCCGTCATCACCTTCGTTAAGGTAGGACGGTATGGAAATGGGGGGGGGGGCGGGTGAAGAAAAGAAAAAACAATCTAATACTAATGTGGTGTGTCGGTGTTGTTTTGCAGCATAAAGCAGCTCAGAGTCCCACCAAGTCCAGTCCAGACAGCGAGGTGAGGCTCTGTCAGTCTGTTCATGTCTGTTATGTGTTCATCACACTGTGTCTGTGTCCGGTCAGTGTTGGGAGACAGACAGGGGGCTGACGGGCCATGTGACGTCAACACTGCCCAAGACCCCCACACACACACACACACACACACACACACACACACACACACACATCCCATCTCTCCTGTCTCACCGCTGGTTCATATCTAAACAAGCAGAAATTATTTGAATAATTAGATCATCTTAAATTTAAATATATTGCCCCTCCCACATATTTATCAGGGTATCCACGAGTCTGAAAATGTCTTAAAATAAATCATGTAAACTTAAGGCCTTTATAAGTATTAAAACACCTAAAATACTGTAATTAGAGGTCTTTACAGGTTTAATAACAGGGTTGGTGGTACAATCTGCACCCTGTCCGCTTACTTTGGGTTTTAAATTGGTCTGAAATTCGATTCCAGGCAGCACTGAAAAGGTCTGAAAAAGTGTTAAATTTGGCTTTCTGAGATCTGCAGATTCCCTGTTTGTCTCAGCCCATATAGACCCCACCCCCACCCCCACCCCCCAATCTGCAATATATCCCTTCACATCACATCTGTCTTGTCTGTGTGTGTGTGTGTGTGTGTGTGTTTGTGTGTGTGTGTGTTTGTCTGTGTTGGTTTGTGTTTGTGTGTCTGTCCAGACTGTCTACCCCTCCAGACGCTCCACCCACACAGATGACTCCGCCCTCTTCATGGTAAGAGTTTGGCCACACCCCCAAAAAACTATACTAACTAAACTAAACTACGATGTAAATGTTTTCTTATTAGTCCAGGACAAATGGACATGAATCATTTATATTTGCATAAAATTGCCAAAAGTGGTATACATGAGCAGTGCTGTACATGGATACCAATTTACTGTACAGGTGAACCCATTTTGGTGATGTTGCGCAAATCGGAATGATTTGGGCTGATTATCAAAACCAAGAACGCCAAGTCGATACTTGTGTCCTTTTGGAGAACGTTCTTTCCAAGTCGTCTTGTGGAGAACGTTCTTTCCAAGTCGTCTTGTGGAGAACGTTCTTTCCAAGTCGTCTTGTGGAGAACGTTCTTTCCAAGTCGTCTTGTGGAGAACGTTCTTCCCAAGTCGTCTTGTGGAGAACGTTCTTCTCATGAAAGTAAGCACAGAGAAGCTTCCTTGCAGTTTGAGATGGACTGTGAGCTTCACATCACGTGCTGATTAATTAAAACACACAGCTGTTACTTTCCTCAGCTGTTACCCGGCTCTGTGCTGTAGACCGCAGCGCTGCTCGCCGTTGTCGCAATGAATCTTGGGGCTTTCAATCCGTTCTTGTCGGTCAAGTCTCCACCCGATGCATCCTCGATATTTTGAGGTTGGCAAGGAAACTTCCGGGGTTTCTATCTGTCCTCTGTCCTGTCGTCCTTTTGATTTGGAATCGTGCTTCGGCGGTTAGATATTACGTAAAACGCGTCACGGAGGACACAAGAACGCACAAGAACGCGTATTGATAATCAGCCGTGGTCTTTTTCTGGCCTGTTTTGACTGGACTATATTAATTGGCATGCAATGTAACATCCACTACTACATGCTAACTTACATACATATTGACTATACTTACACTGTCGAACATGACAGTTTGTATTTGCTGCATTTGCGGCATACTAAAGCACCAAAATGCCTCCACACCCAACAGACTGAAACCCCCACCTGACCAACCAACCTGTCAATCATTCATCAACCAATCCCCCCCTCATCCCATCATTATAACCCCACCCACCCCCAGTACTGCTGCATCCTCTTACCAGATTTACACTGTTTATCCGTTTAACGTTTGATGTTTTAGTCATCTATCTGACTGTCTTATCCAGAGAGACTCCAGTGAGGCCAACAGGCCACAGCAGCCTAGAATGATCATGGATGATAAGAGAAGTGAAGGGAAAGACACAAGGTCTGAGGAAAGAGGTAGATAGAAGAGTGTCAGAGTGAGAAGAGGAGAAGTTGAGGTATTTCTTGAAACAGTGAGTTTTCAGGCAATGAGTTTATCCCTACTGGTGTTTATCTGGTTGTTAATTAGTTGTAGCCAACAGTACTTTATGTGTTCAGGTGCAAATCAGCCTGTTATTGTTACTGCTCTAGTGTCCGTTCAGTCAGGACAGAGTCTCTCCATCTCCTAAATCTGCTAGTGGCTCCAGCTGAGCTGCCTTCTGTCCATGTGGACTCTCTGGACGGCTTTTTACCACGGACACCCGCGACCACCACGACACCCGCGACTACCACCACACCCGCGACTACCACCGACTACCACCGACACCCAACACCCGCGACTACCACGACACCCGCGACTACCACGACACCCGCGACTACCGCCGACACCCGCGACTACCGCCGACACCCGCGACTACCACGACACCCGCGACTACCACGACACCCGCGACTACCGCCGACACCCGCGACTACCGCCGACACCCGCGACTACCACCGACACCCGCGACTACCGCCGACACCCCGCGACTACCGCCGACACCCGCGACTACCGCCGACACCCGCGACTACCACGACACCCGCGACTACCACGACACCCGCGACTACCGCCGACACCCGCGACTACCGCCGACACCCGCGACTACCACCGACACCCGCGACTACCGCCGACACCCCGCGACTACCGCCGACACCCGCGACTACCGCCGACACCCGCGACTACCGCCGACACCCACGACTACCGCCGACACCCTGAGACTACCGCCGACACCCGCGACTACCGCCGACACCCCGAGACTACCGCCGACACCCGCGACTACCGCCGACACCCTGAGACTACCGCTGACACCCCGAGACTACCGCTGACACCCCGAGACTACCGCTGACACCCGCGACTACCGCCGACACCCGCGACTACCGCCGACACCCCGAGACTACCGCCGACACCCCGAGACTACCGCCGACACCCCAAGACTACCGCCGACACCCGCGACTACCGCCAACACTCGCGACTACCGCCGACACCCTGAGACTACCGCCGACACCCGCGACTACCGCCGACACCCCGAGACTACCGCCGACACCCGCGACTACCGCCGACACCCTGAGACTACCGCCGACACCCCGAGACTACCGCTGACACCCCGAGAATACCGCCGACACCCGCGACTACCGCCGACACCCGAGACTACCGCTGACACCCGCGACTACCGCCGACACCCGCGACTACCGCCACACCCGCGACTACCGCCGACACCCGCGACTACCACGCCACCCGCGACTACCACCACACCCGCGACTACCGCCGACACCCACGACTACCGCTGACACCCGCGACTACCGCCGACACCCGCGACTACCACCACACCCGCGACTACCGCCGACACCCTGAGACTACCGCCGACACCCGCAACTACCACCACACCCGCGACTACCGCCGACACCCGCGACTACCGGCGACACCCGCGACTACCGCCGACACCCTGAGACTACCGCCGACACCCGCAACTACCACCACACCCGCGACTACCACCACACCCGCGACTACCACGACACCCGCGACTACCACGACACCCGCGACTACCGCCGACACCCGCGACTACCGCCGACACCCGCGACTACCGCCGACACCCGCGACTACCGCCGACACCCGCGACTACTGCCGACACCCGCGACTACCGCCGACACCCGCGACTACCGCCGACACCCGCGACTACCGCCGACACCCGCGACTATCACGAGACCCGCGACTACCGCCGACACCCCGCGACTACCGCCGACACCCGCGACTACCGCCGACACCCGCGACTATCACGAGACCCGCGACTACCGCCGACACCCCGCGACTACCGCCGACACCCGAGACTACCGCCGACACCCCGCGACTACCGCCGACACCCCGCGACTACCGCCGACACCCCACCATGTCAGAACCAGAACCAAAACAACCAGACACAGACCACAACAGAGCAGGGAGACTGAAGCAGAGTTTAGACTCACGTTGTA
This sequence comes from Centroberyx gerrardi, assembly GCF_048128805.1. Lineage (NCBI taxonomy): Eukaryota > Metazoa > Chordata > Actinopteri > Beryciformes > Berycidae > Centroberyx > Centroberyx gerrardi. Next base: position 33,604,626 of record NC_136002.1, read on the forward strand.
GTAATGTTTACAATGAATGAGTTTATGATGATGAATACAGAAATCAGAAAATCACAGAGGAAACAGAGCTGTCTGCCTGTCTGTCTGACTGTCTGTCTGTCTGACTGTCTGTCTGTCTGTCTGTCTGACTGTCTGTCTGTCTGTCTGTCTGTCTGACTGTCTGTCTGTCTGCCTGTCTGACTTGTTGCAACCAGAGCTGTCTGTCTGCACTAGTAGAAGCCACTAAAGTGTCTGTGGTTCCTGGTAGAAAGTGCAATATAGCTCCTGTTGCCAGGCAACAAATACAGCTCCCAGCCAATCAGCATCTGGCTGATGTCGCTTAGCTACAAAATACTGTTCTAGGAAATAAACACTGAATTACTGAAGGCTTGGAGAGAATCTATGGAGGATCAAAATTAGAATGCTTTACTATTCACTGCACAATTAAATTAAATGTAAATTTAATTTAAATGTGTAAAGATGAAAAGAAATTTTGTTTTTATATTGTATTTCATTATTAGCAGAAGAGTAAATAATAAAGCATTTAGCATTTCCAGTCTTTTGTTCCGGCTGTTGGATCGATATAACAGACTGCTGCATTAACACTCTTTTCTCCACTATCCTCTCCTCCTCTTGTTTTTCATTCCTTCATTCTTTTTTTGCGTTTTTTTGCTTGCTTTGCCTGTTTTTCATTTGTCTTTTTCTTTTTAATCTTTGTTTTTTCCTAATTTGCTCTTCGGTTAGTTCTTCCCTCCTTTTGTTGTTGTTTCTCCTGTCTGTCTGTCTGTCTGTCTGTCTGTCTGTCTGTCTGTCAGTGTGTCCTGGTGTTTGAGATAGACACTAATACCAACACAATAAAGAGAAGGCCTGGTACACACAGACAGGTGACACACACACATACACACACACACATACACACACACACACACACACACACACACACACAGTTAGTGCGCAGTGTGTACTCTTGGTCTGTGTTTCTCATTCCTCTGAGTTCTGGTTTCCTTTCTGTTTAAATTTAAACCTTCATCCTTTTATTTCTGTCACTTTCTCTGTTTGTCATTCTTTTCTTTCTTTCTGTCTCTCTGTCTTCCTTCCTTCCTGTCTTTCTGTCTGTCTCCCTGTCTGTCTGTCTCCCTGTCTGTCTCTCAGTCTCTAACTGGAGTGTCTATAGACGGGTGTCATTCTCATCCTGCAGACGGCTCCGCTTCTTGTCTGCTGCAGGTACTGCACCCTGCATGCTGCTGTCTGTCTGTCTGCCTGTCTGTCTGTCTGCCTGTCTGTCTGTCTGTCTGTCTGTCTGTCTGTCTGTCTGCCTGTCTGTCTGCCTGCCTGCCTGCCGGTCTATCTGCCTGCCTGTCTGTGGTTTACAGCAGATTAAAAGAGGTATTTATGTAATTTGACTTTGTGTGACGAGTGTCATTGTCCAAGGCTGAGAAGTAGTAGTGTGGTAATGGTTTGTACTGGTTTTAATGGTTTGTACTGGTTTTAATGGTTTGTACTGGTTGTCTCACCCTGCCTCAGTGGTTTGTGTCCCATGATCTTTCAGAAGCAGCCTCATTTAAAGATATTCAATATTGGTACAAAATGTGTGGTCAGTTTCAGTCCAGGAACATCAGCGCCAGAGTCCACATCTGTCCAGCTGGACTCTTCTGTCTGTCTGTCTGTCTGTCTGTCTGTCTGTCTGTCTCTGTCTGTCTGTCTGTCTGTCTCTGTCTGTCTGTCTGTCTGTCTCTGTCTGTCTGTCTGTCTGTCTGTCTCTGTCTGTCTCTGTCTGTCTGTCTCTGTCTGTCTGTCTGTTTGTCTGTCTCTGTCTGTCTGTCTCTGTCTGTCTCTGTCTGTCTGTCTGTCTGTCTGTCTCTGTCTGTCTGTCTGTCTGTCTGTCTCTGTCTGTCTCTGTCTGTCTGTCTGTCTGTCTCTGTCTGTCTCTGTCTGTCTGTCTGTTTGTCTGTCTGTCTGTCTGTCTCTGTCTGTCTCTGTCTGTCTCTGTCTGTCTCTGTCTGTCTGTCTCTGTCTGTCTCTGTCTGTCTCTGTCTGTCTCTGTCTGTCTGTCTCTGTCTGTCTGTCTGTCTGTCTGTCTGTCTGTCTGTCTGTCTGTCTCTGTCTGTCTGTCTGACATGTGTAGGTGTGTAACTCTGTGCTGTGTTGTGTGTTGTGCAGGGTGAGGAGCGAGCCGCCCTGTCGCCTACAGGTAAGACCACACCAGCACACTTGGCTCCTCCCACTGCATTATGGGTACATTCTGACATCAACAGCAGCACTTCCTATCTTCATTACTATTGGATAATCATTTGTTATTCCTGTATTAGCAGAAAGCTACTGTTGCTCAGTCCAATATCCTATTAACTGGTTTATTCATGGAAACATGAAGCTGAACCAGTCTGCCCAGCCTGACCAGTCATGTTTCATGTCTGACAGTTAGGACGATTAGGGCTTTTCTGAACAACACTATTTCTTGCGCGTCTGATGCCTCAAACCTTTTCTGTCTATTATCATTTTTGCACTAATGTTGACTCCGCCCCCTCCTTTTCTTCCAGCCAATCAATCCCCTTCTTACCCCAGTTCTGGAGGCGTGGCCTCCTGCCGGGCAGCCACTCAGAGACCAGACAGCTTCCTGTTTCGCCTCAGCCAGAGGGAGGAGAAGAGGAGAGGTAGGTGCTGTTGAGGAGCCCTTGAGCAAGGCACTCCCAGTAGAAACCAGTAGAAGACTGTGGTCAGCTCCCAGTAGAAACCAGTAGAAGACTGTGTTGTACTGGAGTTTGTTAACTGGAACTGTGACCTTTCGGCATGGGGCCATGGCCTTTACCTGTCAGCTGGTGGACCAATAGGGTTTCAAGAGGACAGTCATGTGACTGCTGACCTGTTGTCTCTTTTCTGGCCTGTAGGTGACGCTGCAGCTCCTCCCCCCTCAGAGGAGGCTCCTCCCCCTGCTGCTCCTCCTCCTGTCCTGGTGGGGGAGGAGGCCGAGCTGGTGGAGCAGCTCCGCAAGGTCAGTCCAGCTGAGAGGGACCTGATCCAGTCTGATTGATCACATTCTGACTGGAGATCTGATCAATACTAGATCTACCATAACACTGCCTGTCTATAGGAAGACCTGAACCTGAACTGATTCACAGAGACACTTTGATCAGATTCCACACAAGCATGCATGATGATGGTGTTCATCATCACTATAGACTACATCACTATCAACTGCTGTACATCACTATCAAACTACAACTCAATCAAACCACATCACTATCAAACTACATCACTATCAAACTACATCACTATCAAACTACATCACTATCAACTACATCACTATCAAACTACATCACTGTCAACAACATCACTGTCAACAACATCACTATCAAACTACATCACTGTCAACTACATCACTATCAAACTACATCACTATCAACTACATTACTATCAAACTACATAATTATCAAACTACATCACTATCAACTACATCACTATCAAACTACATCACTATCAACTACATCACTATCAAACTACATCACTATCAACTGCATCACTATCAGCTACTGTACATCACTATCAACTACATCACTATCAAACTACATCACTATCAACTACATCACTATCAAACTACATCACTATCAACTACATCACTATCAAACTACATCACTATCAACTACATCACTATCAAACTACATCACTATCAGCTACTGTACATCACTATCAACTACATCACTATCAACTACATCACTATCAACTACATCACTGTCAAACTACATCACTATCAAACTACATCACTATCAACTACATCACTGTCAAACTACATCACTATCAAACTACATCACTATCAAACTACATCACTATCAACTACATCACTATCAACTACATCACTATCAACTACTGTACATCACTATCAAACTACATCACTTAACTACATCACTTTCAAACTACATCACTATCAACTAAATCACTATCAAACCACATCACTATTAACTACATCACTATCAACTACTGTACATCACTATCAAACTACATCACTCTCAAGCTACATCATTATCAAACTACATCACTATCAAACTACATAACTTTCAACTACATCACTATCAACTACATCACTAACAAACTACAACTGAATCAAACTACATCTGAGTCAAACTACATCACTATCAAACTACATCACTATCAACTGCATCACTATCAAACTACAACTCAATTAAACTACATCACTATCAAACTACATCACTATCGACTACATCACTAACAAACTGCATCACTATCAAACTACATGTGAGTCAAACTACATCACTATCAAACTACATCACTATCAACTACATCACTATCAACTACAACACTATCAAACTACATCACTATCAACTACATCACTATCAAACACAACACTATCAAACTACATCACTATCAACTACATCACTATCAAACTACATGTGAGTCAAACTACATCACTATCAAACTACATCACTATCAACTACATCACTATCAACTACAACACTATCAAACTACATCACTATCAACTACATCACTATCAAACACAACACTATCAAACTACATCACTATCAACTACATCACTATCAAACACAACACTATCAAACTACATCACTATCAACTACAGCACTATCAACTACATCACTATCAACTACAACACTATCAACTACATCACTATCAACTACAACACTATCAAACTACATCACTATCAACTACATCACTATTAAACACAACACTATCAAACTACATCACTATCAAACTACATCACTATCAAACTACATCACTATCAACTGCATCACTATCAAACTACAACTCAATTAAACTACATCACTATCAAACTACATCACTATCAAACTACGTCACTATCAAACTACATCACTATCAACTACATCACTATCAAACTACATCACTATCAACTACATCACTATAAACTACATCTCTATCAAACTGCATCACTCCTCTATACTGAACACTATCAAACTACATCACAGTTTACAGCACAGGAGAAAGCTGTATTGATACCAGTGTTTCAGAGCTGATATGAGTATTGATTACTTTATTAAAACATACTAGCAGGCTGGTAGAAGAGTATCAGAGAGTTACAGAGTCTCTGGAGCCAAGGCACGAGGAACCAGTGATGTGTTCATTCAGTCAGCTGTAAAAAAAAAAAAAGAATTCTAAATGCAGTTGGGTTCAAATTGGGTCAGACTTTTTTGACATTGGACTGAAATTGGAATATTGAGATTTGTTCTAACAGCAGTAATAGATTGATGGCGTTCAGGTGTGATCGCTCTGAGGGTAAAATCATGAAACATTACAGACTGCACTTCTTCAAACTTCTTAAACTTCTTCATTTAAATGTTGGCGGTTTTTGATGGTTTGTATTTTGATCTATCTGTCTCTCTTCCTGCCTGTCTGTCTGTCTCTCTGCCTGTCTGTCCCCCCCCCCCCCTCCAGAACATCGAGGCTCGTCTCAAGGTGTCGTTGCCTAGCGACCTGGGAGCAGCGTTGACGGACGGGGTGGTGCTGTGTCATCTGGCCAATCACGTGCGTCCGCGCTCCGTCCCCAGCATCCATGTTCCCTCCCCTGCTGTGGTGAGTGCAGCCGCCAGGAACTGGCAGGGCTATAGGCAGAACAACATTAAAAAGACAGAAGAATACTACTAGTACTTTGCCTGATATCAGACAGGATTGTCGACTCGTTACTCTCCATTTCCATCTTCAGTCTGACGTTGCCTCCACTCTAACCGATTTCCGTGGGGGATTCGATTTTCCCTAACCAATCACTAGAGACCGACGTATCCGCCTGAATCTAACGTCATTTTAAGTCGACACTGATGCGAAAAAAAACATCTCCCCTTTGAATAAATGCTTTCAAAGCAGAGTGCTGTTCGGATTTCAAAGTAATTAGTACTTTTAATCGATTTAGAACAGCCTCGATAGCAGCGTCTATCTTGTCTACAGCGGTCGCCATTGTTGTTATTACTCCTCCTTGGTTTCGGCGCACAGCTTGACAACGCTTGACAACGGCGTTAGTCCCGTCCGTGGCGCTGATTGGCTAATCGTTAGTCCCCCCGGCGCTCATTGGACCGATCATTTTTCAACCAAGAAACCGCTGTTTCATGTCACAATGCCAGACCAGAAGCAGTCAACTCGGTGGAGTGGGCGGAGTCAAAGGTCTGGACCAGGCAAACTAGTACTGCTACTGCTGCTGCTTGTAATAGTAGCAGTAGAATCCCTGCTTGACTAAGTCTCTCTGTTGTGACTCGCCCTCTCTCTCTCCCTCCAGCCTAAACTCACCATGGCCAAGTGTCGGCGAAACGTCGAGAACTTCCTGGAGGCGTGTCGCAGGATCGGTGTTCCACAGGTAACACACACACAAACACATACACACACACAGAGAGACAGACTGATTCCCTTAGCAGCTACAGGAACAGCCAGTATAGTAACTGACCTGGGATCTGAGCCTGCTGTCAGTTAGTTAACTTGTCCCTATCTTCTGAAACCTGCTAACCCAACTGTAAGGCTGAACCTAGGAGGAAAACACAAGGAGTGGTCAGTGTTGTCACAGCAGCCCAGAAACAATAAAGTCTTTACGGTTTCATCACCAATCTGCTACCAACCAGCTGTGTCTCCATTAGGCTTGGGCCGATATTTGATCATATAGAATATCATATAGAATTTCACAATATTTCCTGTGATTTCTTCATAAATTTGATGTAATTTAGAAGAAATACTGAAAAAAAAAAAAAAAAACTCCACACACCCCAGTGCAAACGGCGATACTATCGAATATTGATAGTATATACAGTATATTTCGGGAATATCACAATATTTTCCACGATTTCTTCAGAAATTTGATAATAGAAATAAAATAAAATACCACTACAAAAAAGAAACCCAGAAAAACACCTGAGAAAAACTCCGCCTGTGACATCACTGTCCCCTCCTCGTCTTTTTCCTCCTCGTCTTGTGACCAGGAAACGGATGTGAAGCTGCTTCTCTGCAACTAACAACTTTCTCTTTCTCTCTCTTCTCATCTTCCATCCATTTTCTGTTGCAACCAATCCTCTTTCCTTAATCTATTTTTTTTCCTATTCTGCCCTCACTTCTATTTTTTCCCAATTTGCTCTGATCCATCCCATCCCCACCACACACACACACACACACACACACACACACACACACACACACACACACACACACACACCCAGGAGAGTTTGTGTTCAGTGGGAGAGGTCCTGGACGGGAAAGGAGGCGGGGTTTACGGGACGGTGGGCATGTTATTGTCCATGGCTCCACCCATACTTGGCACCTCCCCTCCGGCCCAGTTGGCCGGCTTCGCCCTCTTCTACCTGTCAATCATGTCGGTGCTGTGTGCGATCTACTGCCACCTAGCGCCGCACATCTGAACTGAACTGGACTGGACTGAACTGCAGAATATCTGACTGTACGAAACTCCACACTGCATCCTGTAAAACTACAACCAGTTACCAACCAGGAACCTGTAAAGAAGGAGAAGTGAGGCGTGTCAGAGCCGTGAGAGCGAGCTTCACATGAGACGATCTGTACAGCCTGCAGCAGCTTGTACTGCTGGCAAGTCTTTAGCTTTATTGAAGCCCGAGTTTCAAACATATTCTACCTCAGCATCAAAACAGACAGTAAGTTCTTTGGTTTACTAGCTGACGTTTTTTTTTTTCATAGAATAAAAGAAATAGATGATAAATGTGTAACTGTTAAACTTATTTTTGGTATGTCGGGGGTATGTCTTCACCCACTGCTGTGAGTGGAAGCAGATCATTTCTCCAGAGCTTATTCTGTCCGCTAATGGTGAATAAATATCAGCATGCCCACTCAGGTCATTTTAAATAAATAAAAGAAAAAAAATCTGTGACGCTAATCTGACTGGCTTGTTTTGGCTAATGATGTGGTTAGCCTACTGTTTGCAAATTAGCATTAATGAGAAATTGAAATTTTACCAACAATATCTTTTAGCAGCTAGTAGTTGATAGTAGTAGTTGATGGCATAAAGATAAGTCAGCATGCTGCAGTGGCAAAATGCCCAAAAAATAGTCTTTAAAAAAAATAAAAAGAGTTACACAGTTATCAGTCAAAACTTGCTATGAAAACACCCAAAACATTAGCTTGTAGCCCAAATAACAAATGACAGTCTGTGTTTGATTGCTGGGACGTGTTTGAAACAGGCTTCATGAACTAAGCCAGTGATTCTCAACCTTTTTCATATCAATCACATTTGGGCCACAGACCCCCATTTGATGAGACCGGACCCAAATCTGTGAATACTTTTATTGTCAGATTTGATTTTGTCCAGAATCACATGACTGTCTGTATTGTAGGCAGAGAGATAACAGAGAAACTATGATCAGAACAGTCTACTGTCAGACTTCTACATTCTCTAACGGTGTTCACTTCTTGTAAATGAAATAATGCTGAAGTTTAACAATGCATCAATTTGCTGGGGACCCCCTGGAACCCCCTCAAGGACCACTGGTGGTCCCCGGACCCACACGTTTAGAACCACTGAACTAAGATATGGACTTCCCATCTGCTGCAATACAAACTGCTGCAGGCTTCAGTCTCCAGTCAACACTCACGGCTCTGCCTGGGTTCCTGGCCGTATTCCTTTAATTCTACATACAGTATATATTTGACACCAGGTATTATAACCAGGCTCAGTCACAGCTGCGACAGACGAGCAGCATCATCGCTACATCAGCACAACGCAGCCGCAGCATCGCAGCGGCCTCCGGGCCGCACCGGCACCAAACACTCCCAAACTCACCACAACTCACCACAACTCACCTGATCGGATCACTGCTTACGTGACGATCTGTGCACAATCTAACGCACCCAAACTCTTCAGAGCTCGTCCACATGTTACCTGTCACATTGCACCGCATAAGACCTACGACACCCGTTTCCACCGGATCCCAGTGTCCCGCAGCAGCACAGGATTAAACTAATGAGTCGGGGTTAGAGAGAGACTGTCCTGTAACCTGAAGGCCCCTAGCTTGATCCCCCGTCACCCCAAGTGTCCTTGAGCAAGACGCTGAATCCCTACCAGCTCCGGGAGCGGCTGACCTCTGACCTCTGAAGAGAAGATATGAATTTCACAGAAAACAGAACGTCCCAAAGCGGTGAAACAATAGTCGGCAGGATCAGTCTGATAGTCGGCAGGATCAGTCAGACAGGAAGCTGTCAGGGTTTCTGCCAACCGCTGAACTGACACAGCCGCTGCCAAATACCCTTTTTATATGATCTGATTAGTTGTGTGATTTTTATACTGGTTGTTAGAGGGGTTAATCCTCCAGGGAGTGAGAGAGGTGAGTTTGATTCGTCCCCCTGCGTCTCAATGCCTTCACCTCTTCGATGTTGAAGGGAAACCCGAGTCCTCTGAAGGGCTGAGATGTGATGGAGCTGCAGGCTGGAGGGACAAACTGCTGAAGGAACTGAACTGTCCTACAGCAAATCAATACATATTTAAGCATTAGAACCTAGCTAACCTTGGTATATTAGGGATATACTAGGGATGGGACGATATTCTTATCTCACGATCCGATTCAATATGTGATATGGGGTTCAAGATTCAATACAACAAAGTCTGACTGTGCAGAATTCTGTTTATTTCTGAGACTCAAATCTTTCTAGCGATGCCATTGGCTGCTAGAATGTAAACAACAATTTAAAAATGTCATTTCAAAGTGACAATAATATAATTTGGATGGAGAGCTTGTGAAACTGTGATGGTCAAGAGTCTCATTAGTGATTACTACAGCAGAATAACATGGAGCTGATATCACCATTCATGTTCCTGACAGCAGAATAACATGGAGCTGATATCACCATTCATGTTCCTGACACAACATACAGATTGTCACGTTTTTGTTTTACGATATGTTGAATTTCAGTATATTGTCCCATCCCTACTAAATGCTGAGATGCAACACGACAGGCAGATGGCTGGAATGTGTGTTGAGTTGTATCAGTGCTTATAAACAAATTCAGCGGTATTCCCCTTTAAACGGTCCCGTCGGTCAGCAGCGGCGCCCCCCAGTGTTTCCTGACAGATCGCACAATAAGCTCGTTGGACTGGACTACCGGATGAAACCAGACAGTAAGCTAATGCTGCCGGGCGGATGAACAGCGCCACCCAGAGGTTTGAGTTCATATGGGAAGGGAGCGTGACAGTCACACTCGCTCCTGAGAGAGGCACAATTCATTTTCCCTCTGACAAATGTGGGGAAAACGAGTCCGCACACTGAAAGCTGCTCCCATCGTATATTCATTTGTTAACACTAAAGCGCATTTTATACTTTAATGAAAATAGCGTCTCTGCACGTAAACTGACGCTGTTTTACACGTATTTGGGGTTGAAAAGGGTCTCGGTGTAGGTGTTGGAACCTGCCCAAGAATCTCAACTTCACATCGAGTCTACGCGGAGTCGCGCGCTCTGATTGGTCGATCATTGGGGCGATTAGGGGCGATCAAGCTCCACCTGCTCCAACACATCCCATTCCTCCAGCTGCGTTGCTATAGTGGCGTCCATGTTTGTTTTTAGCGGTGATTGTCGTCACGTCTGCTTCCTGTTCCTCTCTTCTTCTCTGTTTCTGATTTCTTTTAAACGCTGCCTCCCTGTGTTCAGGATTTGAACGACATGCTGCGCCACATCAACGCAGAAGTATAAAAACTTAAATGCGTTCTTTACATTCGAGCTTTACTTTATGTTTACGTTATGTTCGGCTGTAAAATGCGCTTTAGACGGGTGTTAACTCTGCCTCTGTGACAAATACATTTGTCATCAATAATAACTTTACCAGAACAGTTGTTTTTGAATAGGTATGGCATTGAATTACAGTACAATAGAGTTCATAACCACACAGCAGCACAAACTCAATTTCGTCAGTAATTACAATCAATAAAGGAAGATTATCTTTCTTGGGAAAAGGAAAGCCTGTTATGTTTAATGCAGTGTTGCTCTGTAATGTAATTTTCCATCTAATTGTAATTCAGGCCTTTATCACTGAACTCTGAACATGACTTTACCTTCCTACTGAGCAGCAGCACATTTTATTACTTGGTATTAAAAATCAAATCACTGGAGGCTTTAAATCCCCAAATCCTTGTTGTCTCAATTTCCATATCGCCGCTGTTGTGTGAAAACCTTTTATCTCCAAAATGTCAGCTTTTTAGGAGCTGAATAAGCCAGCCTTGTTTGGAGCTTGCCCACCGTGGATTTTAAGGTTATCTGATGGGTTTTAGAGGGTTTCGTAAGACGAAGGGTGATGGATTTGTTTCCTGCAGTCCTTCAGGTGAAGCTACAACATGACAATCCCTTAAATTGGAGTTAGGAGGTTTACACACACCTCGGTTCCTGCCTGCTGAAGCTCCTCCCCCTGTGCCTTATGTTTGGCTGAGTGTTTGAACTGGGTCAGTGTGGTTTTAAACTGGTTCGCCCGGTCCGACCCTGCTGGACTCACTGCTGGGCCCGGAGCCACCAGTTGAGAAACACTGCTGCATGTTTCCTGGAGCAGAAGGCTCTTCCACCTCCATGTTCTTCCTCTCTCTGTGTATAAAAAGCCGTTGACACTTACTGTGCGTTCACACTGATCAGCTGGTCGATGAGTCGCTCTGCTCTGACTGGTTGTGGGCGGAGCCAGAAGCTCTGACTGTATCTATGTAGCGGTCTGCAGCTATAAAGTTTTACCAGGCAAATCATTAAATTTTGCCACTCTGGTATTTCAATAAATTTCAATAAATCTCCTTCAGATCTTCCCAACGATGGCTCAACCGTTCTCCATCTTCATTTCTGAGACGTTTCTTCCTGTCGTCTTTCAAATAAAAGTTGTAGAGAACTGGGAAGCTTTGATTGGCTGGAATCAAGTTCTCCTCCATTTTGAACTATTGTTCATGAGACAAGGAAGTGAGGAAATCTGGTTGTTGACGGCCGATGACGGTGAAGAGCCGTGGAGAAGAAGCTTTTTGAGCGTCCAATCATCAGCTGAGTTTCCTGGTCGCTCGGCTCTGAAGTGAATGGACCGACTGTTGACCTGCTGCTCAGTGTGAACGCTCAGCAGCTCCTGGACTCTGACCAACTACAACGTATTTAGAGTACATTTGGTTCTGAAAGATACTAGCGACTGCTGGGTCCAGGTCTGGAAACTGACCTTTATCATTTCCAGGTCTTAAACTCTGGAATTGCATAAAAGTCTGTAAAATATCTGTAAACGTATGACTCTACTGTGGGTGGGCGGTTGGAGACCCGCTGTCATTTAACCTCCTGTGGTATTTGGTGCTGACTGTCAGCAGCCATCGTGCTGAACGACGACCACAATCTGCAAATCCACTCAGGACATTAAGATCCTGAAGAACAGATGGACCCGGACCTAACTGTTCCCTCTGTGGTAAACCAGCAGGTCCGGAACCAAAGCTGTCCCGCTTCAGTAGAAGAGGAACAGTAGACATTAAGGGTCCAAGGTGTTCTTCAACAGTAAATTAAATACAAGCCAAACGCCTGTCGATTACCAGTTCACCAGTTCACCAGTCCAGACCCAGCGGCTGCAGTTCGCTTCAAAACAGTCTGCTGACTGTCAGAGGGATGAAGAGCGAGGAGGAGGACGGTCAGCTCTCTGCTCCGTCCTGATGCTGGAAAACACTTTTCCCTCTGAGATCCTTTCACAATAAAACCAACTGAAACACCTCGGCTCATTCTGTCTCTTCAGTAATCGACCTTTGACCCTGATCTGCACACATGTTGGCTGGTGAGTTAGTTGCTCTGCAGGGAACCAGCTGTCACATGGAGTCTGGGCTCTTAGTTCAGACTGCAGCCCAAATCTGAGTTTTGGCGTGTCCAGACTGAAGTCAGATTGATTTGATCAAGTCTGAACAGCAGAAAAACACATGGAAACCAATTTTTGCAAATCAGACTCAAGCCACATTTGTATGTGGTTTGAAATGCGATTCAAATCGGATTTCTACAGAAGCGTCTCGGTCTGACGCTCTGGCCGCTCAAAACGCTTTTCAAACTGTCCTTTACGTCGCTCGCCACGTGACTTTGGCGTCAGATCTGAAAACATCATCACTGATGTTGACGGAGGAATTCTGCACCGCGCCCGGACAGACGGCTGAAGGCAAAGATGCTTCATCTCCATTCTCCATTTGCAGCTTTTTGTTTTGGTTCCGTATTTGAAAAACGGGCCATCAGTTACCGTACGTACACACGCCTCGCCGTTACTACGGCAACAATGCAGAAAGCTTATCGCTGCCTGAACACGGAAACCCGACCTGATCACTTGCAAACAACAGTGTGGACAGTCAAAGACTTATTCTGCTCTAACCCAGTCGGCAGGTGAAGCAGGTTTCACCCATTTCTTCTACGGTCATAAAAATCCCACCAGCCCCT
>NC_136002.1:33620485-33626341 GCF_048128805.1 Centroberyx gerrardi
TCCAGTTCAGATCAGGAATCCAGTTCAGATCAGGTTCCTCCAGTAAAGGATTCTGGTCCAACAGCAGGAATTGTTCTGGACATTTCCACCTGTCAGGTTAGCTTCAGGGTCCTCGCCCCCCCCCCCCCCTCGCCCCCCCACCGACCTCCACACCTTTACTTTCCACCGTCAAACTACTTCCTGTTTCCTGTCCTGTCTCCTGCTCCTTCCTGCTGGAAACACATTTCTGACACTTTTCATCCACAGAGAGTTATTTACATTTTAAGACTTCATGCTCATTTCACTAAATTTCAGAAGAGCAGATTGTTTATATTTATTACCAAAAAAAAACAAAAAAAACAGGTTCACTGAACTTGTCCCACTCTACTCCCGATGTTTCTGTTGCATTATGGGATATGTTGGTGCCACTACTGGATGCTGTTCAGTTGGCAGTATGGATCCTGTTCAGAAGGTAAAGAATACTATTCAGTTGACACTATGGATACTGCAGACAGGCTAGTACACAGTATGAGTACTGTGACTGTGTGGAAGCTAGTACGCAGTATAAGTACACAGTGTGAGTACTGTGACTGTGTGGAAGCTAGTACGCAGTATAAGTACACAGTGTGAGCTCGGTGGCAGCAGCTGGTTGTTCATGCTGATAGAAAACTTGCTGGAGTGAAAACAGATGGAGAGACTTCCAGTTTTTTATCTTTCTAAATTGTATGTGTACAAATATATACTGTAAATATATATATATATGAAGCTGAAAGTCGACACGGAGCAACATGGACGCTCAGACAGACGCTGTCCCTAATCGCTGGTCAAAGGACGAGAAAAGTAACTTTAATAAGTTTTAAAATACTGGTGCTTCACTGGAGCGTGCTGCGTTCAGGTCGGCTGGGAAAAAACCCTTCACCTCAGCTGGGCTTCTGTCGACAGACCATGTCTTTAATGAGGTTCCCAGTACCCAGTGTTTCCTCCAGAGTTTTACTCTTGTCAGGCTGGCCAATCACACGTCGCATTAAATCGAAGAACGCTTGTGGTGATTGGCTGCGAGCAAAACCATACAAATGGCATACAAATCTGTGTACAAAAAGTATGGAATGCAGGTATCGTTTGACTGGAGAAGTTTCGATACTACTTGGTACTGGGTTATTTCGGTCGATACCTTAAAGGTATCGAGTACCGATACCCAGCCCTACTCACGGGATACGTCACCAACAAGGAAACAGCTGCAGTCCAGTGTAGGAAAGATGGATTCATTTCAAATAAAAGGATTTGTTGTGATCTCAGCTCTTCTCTCCTGTCTGGATGTTTGGTTTGCTGTAAAACAGGAAGTCAGATGTTTCCTCGCTCAGTTCATGTGAGTTAAGAGAGAAGAAGCTGATCAGGAGAAACCAAAGTCTACAGAAAACTACAAACATGGAGTCTGATGGATTCAGACCGGTTTGATCTTGTGAACACGTCGGTTTATTCCCCTCTGACCTGAACGCAGCATCGGGCCCTCTGTTTCAGCCTGAGGGGCGGGAACAGGAGGACCAGTGGAGCTTTGATTGACAGGCTCCTCTCCAATCCCTGGGCTCAGAGAGGAGACGCCTGTCCTGTCCTGTCTGAACTGAACTGAACTGAACTGAACTGGGTTTGGCTTTACGGTGTGGAAGGGGAATCTGTGAGCGATGGGGAGCGAGCGTCTGGTTAAATGTTTGTATAGATATTTTAGTGTTTTGGACGTTTCCCTGCGGCGGCGGAGCGTGAGCGGACGGACCGGACAGTTGAGACATTCCACAGGTTTACATGACGAGAGGACCGACTCCTCCACACCACACAGTTCCTTAACGTTTTTAAGTTTTCATTTTTACACCTTTTTTGCTGAGAAAGTGTCCCTGAAACCATGTATAAAAGATTGAACACCGCTGTATTGAAGATTTGGAGTTAAACTTTAAGTGCATTAAATAAAACTTCTAATTTGAGTGTGGTTTTTATTCATGTTGGACTGCGCTGGTGTGTGAAGAGCTGCTGAATCAGAATGATCCAGATCTGGTTTCTTG
Organism: Centroberyx gerrardi; assembly: GCF_048128805.1. NCBI lineage: Eukaryota > Metazoa > Chordata > Actinopteri > Beryciformes > Berycidae > Centroberyx > Centroberyx gerrardi. The sequence continues at coordinate 33,622,516 of NC_136002.1, forward strand.
TCATTTAATCTGGTTTGAGGCCTCGTTCAGAACCGGCTCCGGGAAGCTGCGTACGCCCGTTTCCACGCAAACGTTTGGATTTCTAAAAACCCAAAATTGACATGAGAAGATGTCAACTTTGACCCATGTGTTTACAAAGCAGTGAAGTAAAGCAAGATGTTCTAATGACACTTTAATATCAATTTCCACAGAGTTCTAATAATAAAATCCAGAGGAACAGACAGACCTTCATCGTTTATTAGTTGCTTTAGTCGAACAGTCGTCTAGTCGCTCAGTTATCGCTGCTGCTGCTCCACCTGCACATCAAACTAGACATTGTATGCAACAAGTTCAGTCCTCTTCTCTGGAGGTTGTTGAAAGGCATTCTGGGAAACGTAGTAAATCACTAACTGCAGTAGAAGCAGACGAGGCAGGCTGAGGGAAGGTCGGTTCAGCAAAACTGTAAATGACACTTCATCACTAAATAACTGCTGAGTGTGTTGAACATCACAGACTGAGGAGATCTGACGCTCTTTAACTGGATCAGCTTCAGGTGAACAGTTTTTGTTTAGTGTGATGACAGAAGAAGAGTGGACTGCAGTCACTTCTTCTTCTTCCCTTTCTTCTTGCCTTCCTTGGTTTTCTTCCCTGTCTTGCAGGAAGCGAGGCCGCGGCGGACCAGGCAGCCTCTCCACCAGGCCTGCAGCTGGGGTGGGGGGGGGGGGGGGGGGGGGGGGGTCAGAGGTCACAGCATGGAAGACAACAGCTGCTGGGAAAAGTGATGCGTGTTTGTTATTATGGGATGTGGGCTGGTTACCGTGGTAACGGCGCTCCTCTCTGTCTGCTCTCTCTCCTGCTGTCTGCGGAGTTTCTCCTTCTCCTTCCTGTCCTCCATCACCAGCTGCTCCGCCTCCCTGAACTGAGACACACCTTCATCACCCTCATCATCATCATCACCTTCACCATCATCGTCATCATATTCTCTCTCTCTCTCAATTCAAGCTGCTTTATTGGCATGAAATACAAAAGTCCTTACTGCCAAAACAAAGTCAACAAATTCAAATTCAAATGACAGTAATCAAACTGTCAATGAACAATAAATATAACTGATGTGTCATTAAATTAGTAAATACAACAACTGATTAACAGTGAACCAACTTTTACAGTGTTGGTCACATTTTCACACTGTCAGCGTTTCTCCTGTCAGACGAGGACAGACAGCTGTCGTTTGTTGGAAGGTTTTCAAAATAAGAGCGTACAGTTTTGAGTTTGGGGAGGTAAAGATCTCTGACTACTATATAATGTGTGTAGTGCAAGAGGAAGTGCACCCCCCCCCCCCTCTCTCTCTCTCTCTCTCTCTCTCTCTCTCTCTCTCTCTCTCTCTCTGTCTGTCTCTCTGTCTCTCTCTCTGTCTCTCTCTCTGTCTGTCCTCTCTCTCTCTCTGTCTCTCTCTCCCCCCCCCCCTCCCCTCTCAGACCTTCCTGCTCAGGTCCTGCAGCAGGTCCAGGTTGCTGGTCTTGTTGCTCCTCAGAGAGTTCAGCTCCTGCTGTTTCTCCTCCAGCAGACGCTCACTGCGCTCCGCCAGCTGCTGCAGCTGCTGCTGCAGGAGCTGCAGGGCCACAACAACAACAACAACAACAACAACAACAACAACAATAATGAGAAATGAGAAAACGACAATGACAACAACAGTGATCATAATACAAAAGATTTCATATTTGTGTGATTTCTTTTTTACAGTAGCGCTATTTATACAGAAGCAGCGAGCAGCTGGTGGGTGTGGCTCACACTGAGTCACATCAGCAGTAACAACAGTTACTAACCATCTGCTGCTGGCTCAGGAAGTTCTGTGTCTCTTCATGAACTCTCCTCTCCTCCTCCAGTCTGTCCTGCAGCAGCTGGCAGACAGACAGGCAGACAGACAGGCAGACAGACAGAGACAGACAGACAGACAGACAGACAGACAGACAGACAGCCAGACAGGACAGACAGGCAGACAGACAGGCAGACAGACAGACAGACAGACAGGCAGACAGACAGGCAGACAGACAGGCAGGTAGACAGACAGTATTTACTAACAGACTAGGTGGCATGTTCACAGTCTCTCTAACACGTCAATTGCTGAAATTTGAGCTACTTAATTCTAGCTTTTTTTATTTTTTTCATTGCATTTTCCAAACTGGTCCAGCTCGCCTTAACAGACAAAGAAATCCATATTAAATCCAAAGATCATAAGCAAAACAGTCTGTCTGTTTGTGTCGGATCAGTTTCCCATCAGTCTGAGGCGGCTGGTCTCTGTGACTCATGTGGTCTGATGTCAGGGCCGAACGCTCCGCCCTTCTGCCTTACAACTTTAATCTGATTGGTTGAAAAAGTTTTAACGTCATCTCTGAGATTGAACAAGGTTTTTATAGTTGTAGTTGTAGTGGAAACAGAGCAACTTCTATAGCTTTTTTATAGTTATCTTTATATACTTATACTTCTGGATGTGAATGGACTTTTAGACTAAACTAGACTAATCTACACCAGTCCAGTCCAGACTGGACTGGACCAGACCAGAGCGGACCGGACCAGACCGGACCGGACCAGACCGGACCCACCTGGATGCGGTCCTGCAGCGTCCCCTCAGCCTGCTGGCTCAGTTTGTGGGTCTGCAGCAGCTGCAGCTCGGCGCCGCTCCTCTCGTACCGGCTGCTGCCTCCTGCTGGCCGCCTGCAGCCGCTGCTGCTGCTGCTGCAGGAGCGCAGTGAGCTGCTGCCGCTCCTGGGGGGGGGGGCGACACCACGGATCAACACCACAGATCAATACCACGGATCAATACCACGGATCAACACCACGGATCAATACCACGGATCAATACCACGGATCAATAACAAGGATCAATACCACGGATCAATACCACGGATCAATACCACGGATCAATAACAAGGATCAATACCACGGATCAATACCACGGATCAATAACAAGGATCAATACCACGGATCAACACCACGGATCAATACACGGATCAATAACAAGGATCCAATACCACGGATCAATACCACGGATCAATAACAAGGATCAATACCACGGATCAACACCACGGATCAACACCACAGATCAATAACAAGGATCAATACCACGGATCAATACCGACGGATCAATACCACGGATCAATACCACGGATCAATAACAAGGATCAGTCCAGGACAGACTGAAGTAATAATAAAATAATAATGATAATACATTTTATTTGTGGGCACCTTTCATGACGCTCATGGTCACCTTACAGAACAGTAGTGAAAACCGTCAGAGTGTTTTGGGCACAGTGCATAAAGTTAAAGACCAGCTGAGTTCCACAGCCTGGGGGCGGGGCGGGCGGGGCGGGGCGGGGCGGGCGGGGCGGGGCGGGGCGGGGCGGGGCGGGGCGGGGCTCCAGGAGGAGGTCAGAGAGACAGGTGGGAGCTAGGTTGTGGAGAGCTTTGAAGGTGAGCAGAAGTCAGTCAGTCAGTTTTAAAGTCAATCCGCTGCTGAGGACCTCAGTGGCCTCACAGGCTAGCACTGTGATGGTAGAAAACAGAGGAGCGGCTTGGTCATCCACATGATGGAGCTTCAGCCACACAGCAAGCAGGGCAGGGATCAGGATCAGGATCAGGATCAGGATCAGGATCAGGATCAGGATCAGGGAGAAGTGTGTGCTGACAGCAGGTTGAGAGCGTGGACAGGTCGCTGTGCGCCGGGAGCACACAAGCTGACCTCCGTGCTGCCTGAGCACACAGGAGAACCTCTTCTGCACCTGAAGAAGCGAGCCGTACAGCGGCAGGCGGCCCGGATACAGCACCGGGAAGGAGCCCCGGTGCTGGGAGC
>NC_136002.1:33631541-33684041 GCF_048128805.1 Centroberyx gerrardi
CCAGTGCACGCACTGGGCACAGAAAGTGCAGTCTCTCAGCCTCATCATCCTGATGAGGTGGAGGTGAGCAGACATGTAGCCTACTGACACGAGACTGAGAGGATGGTGTTATAACCAGTGTGGGGGCCCAGACTGCAAAAGCCCAACAACCCTTAGTCACCAGCCGGGCTCTGGGAACGACCAGAGGGCCACTATCAACAGATCTAAGAGGGTGCCCAGGCTCATAAGGGGTTAGCAGAAAGGACAGAGGGGGAGGATGGGCTGGAAATAGTGGCCCACTGAACTAAAATTTATCACCTGACCCACCTAGGCTAGGAAGAGGAGAGGAGAGAGAGGTGGTGAGATCTGGTTCTGAGCATCATGAGGAGGGCATGGCGCTGTGAGATGGCAGAGTGATAGAGATTCCTTCAGCAGGGCCCAGTGTGTCTCTGAGACAAACAGAGCCGATGGAGGTCGCTCATTATGGGAGAATGGGGTCAGATGCATCTCCCCTTCATGCAGCTAATGGAGGTGAACAGCGCAAAGAGTGTGATAAGGAGATGCTGGATCGAAGGCCAAGAAAGCTATTGATCCAGCATCAAGACGTACCGTAGGGGAAGTAGGAGCGGGGCAATGATCAGTTGCTAGAAACACGGCTAATGCCCCTATGATTGTTGATGCAAGCATGTGCTAGCATTAGCTCTCCAGTTAACAGCGTCACACCAGGAAGAGCAAGAGGCCATAGCAGAGGACTGATCATCACTGGATAGAAGTGTTAGCACTGGTAGTCCTGTTAGCAGAGCAGCTAGAAGAGCCAGCGTGTGAAGAAGCAGAAATGCTAACAGCATCCGAATGAGACAGACCGGGGCCTCCTGAAGGTAATTGGGCTAAGCCAGAATGTAAGGCCAAGATGGACCAGTCCAGAGCAGCTGCCTGAGGCCTGATGGGCTTTAACTCTGAAGCTAGCAGCACGTTGACCTCAGTGATGCCAGACATTAGCGACAACAAGCCGGATCATTGCGGTTACTCTGACAGGATGGACTCGAACCCTGAGAACGAGGAACAACATGCCCAAATCACTAAAGTCTGACACATACATACACAGTACACGCATGTATGTATCTATATACAGTATACTGTATACGTATATATGTACACAAACACACATACCCCTAGAGAAAGATTAGCTCGCAGTTAGCGAACAGGGGATATCAAATGAAACAGAAATGATCTTCGAGACTCACAGATCAGTGATCTCAGAGATCACTGTCTAGGGGGGAAAATACTACGCAATGGTGTTTTTTTTCTGTAATGTTGTAAATATGTTAATTTGTTTTATTTGTGTTTAAAGTGTTATTGTAATTTCAAGCCATTTTGTGAGGATTTGGACCCGTAGCTAAGCCAGAATGGCATCCCAGAGTGGAAAAACTGCACCATCATTTATTGATCATCATTTATTTATTTATCTATTTATTATAATTACCATGAAAATGCCATTTTCAGTTTCAATAAAATATATTTACATCATTATGGCTGTTATGGTTTCATGTCTTTGGTAAAATAGGACATGATATTGTGTGATAGTAGATGTTTTTTATGAACAATATGTAAGGGTTAAAAACTATGATATACTGTAGGTGTATAAATAAAAAAATAAGAAATTGTTAATAGTAAGAACAGGATTCACAGTTCATTTATTTATTAATTTATTTTAATCTTTTTAAACTAAATTTCAGTTGACTAATTTCGTATCTACGGAGTATGTAGTCCTTCCACCCAGTCTCAGTAATAACACAGATCCTGACTTTTACAGTCCCCACCCTGACCGTGCCCCTCCCCCACCCCACTGTCTCACCGCAAGAGGAAACTGTGGCTTGGGCTGCTAGTTTAATACACCCATGTTGGGCTGGTCTGCCACCTTGTTAATTCTTGCTAGCAAGGTTGTTCGTGCTAAACAATACGTGATTGCAGTAATGTTAGATTACACAGATCTTAACTAAATTATTATTCCCCCCTCCACTAGCTACTGGCTGCGCGCCAAGTTGTGCACGCTGGCCGAGTGAATTTGCAGTTTGTTTTAATACGCGGCTGGCCCGTCAGTGTCTCGTTGTGTTCTTTAACTATCTGCGGAGTTACTCCTGCGTGTGCTGTGTCATAAATCCAGCGCTCCTTTTCTGATTGGCACGGCACACCTGCTCCGTCGAACGGAGGCAGACTGGCGAGATGCTCCACACACGTGCAACCTAGGAGCTAGCTGTGGCTGTGGAAGCTCGAAGGAAATGGTAAGTTTTGAGTTATAATATTGCGCTGTTAAGTTTACTTGCATACTGTTTACTTGCATACTGTTTGCACATGTATCGCAACATAAAAAGAGCTTGTTGCAATGCGCTGGAACTTCACCAAGATGGTTAGCTAATGTTAGCTTACACTTAGCTAGCAAGGACGTTAACCGAGTTGCAGCTAATTAGCAGCCTGCACATGCTCAAATGTTTCTGTCTATTTGTGAAAATCTAAACTGTTTAGGCTTAGCTGTATGCTATGAATGTGAATGAAATACAATATAATAAATATAATTATATAAGTATAATATAATATATGTGTGTAATGTAATAAATATAAGCTGTATGACCAAACAGTTCAACGTGATAAGCCCAAGTTTGACTTTTAAAATGTAGTATTTTTTCTTATGTAAGCAGATATTGTAATTCAAATCATTATTATGATAAACCGCCATGTGGTAGAATATTTTCTATATCACTCTATTGCTAAAATCATACATCATAGTCTTGATGCATGTCACAATGTTAATTACATCAATATATTGCCAAATTCTACCACTGCAGCTTGAAATACAGTGTAATGTGATATGTTGGACCTTGAAGTTTGACTGACTGTGTCACTTGTGCTGACAGGAGGATGGCCCAAGTTTTGCATCCACTGGTGGCAGCTCTGAATGTACAGGTGAGAAAGGGAAGACATAATGAGATGATAGTATAATGAGGTTGTATAATTAGATTTGTACTAAGTAGTTTGTAGTAGTGTAGAATATTATACTGAAAAAGAATTCTTAAAGCTAAAATATGTAACTTTAGAGAAATGAGCCAGAGTAAGCCAGGTTTTTCTTAAGTGCACAACCAAAGGAGAAAAAGAAATTTTTATTTAACGTAGCCACCCTCACTGCTTCCTTTTTCTCTCTTGTAACGCCCTTCCTCCAGGCCAAGTTCATGCATGTGCATGAAGTTGCCCATCATAACTGGCAAAGCTCGTAATTGCATGGGGGGAAAAACCCCCAAAACAAAACAAAAAAACTTAGGTGCATCTCTTAAACTCCATTTGGACGGGATTAGCTTCTCCAAGGGAGGTCGCTTAATATCACCCCATCTGAATGGTCCATATCAGTTTGTTTTCCCTTCTACCTTAATAATAATTGCAGCCTAGGGTGTAATCTAAGGCATCTGGGGACGTGTCCCCCTCAATGTTGAAATGAAGCAGTTTCATTCCCCTCAATAATATGCAGTGATTTTAGGAGGAAACCAAACGTAAATGAACAGCCTCAAGCTGGCATTGTTAGTTCATCTTGAACCGATTTAACATTTTCATCTTCTGTAATTTATTTGCAGGTGCTGATGTGACAGATGGCTTTGACCCTGAACAGAAGAAAGAGGTAGGATATGTCATCTTCTTTGGGTTCTTAAAATCAACAGTTAAACCAGTTGTGTACATGCACGACTGTGTACCTACAATAGAAATCAAAGCAATAATGTGTGACAGTATACCATTGAGGCCTCCCCCGCATGCTTCACCTTTTATTTACTTTTTTTTTTTTTTGCAAATGACCACATTAAACTGTTTGAGGACAAGCAGATACTGGGGCACCCCAGCGGCTCACCTGGTAGAGCACGTATCATGTACGCTAAGGCTAAGTCCTTGTCACTGCGGCCCGGGTTCAATTCCGGCCTGGGCCCTTTGCTGCATGTCGTTCCCTCTCTCTGTCCTTTATGTCTCTCTAAACTGTCCTATCTAATAAGCATAAATGCCAAAAAAAAACAGGGATTTGGCTTAAACTTAGTTTTGTGTGTTTTGCAGGCTCAAAGTCGTCACTTGCGTCGCCACCAGAAACTCAAAGCACATCATGCTGTGTGTGAGAACCGCTACGAGAAGGCGTACACAAAGAGGTTAAACGACGAGAGGGAGAGGACCTTGTTTTTACATCGTAGCCTGAATACAACGGTTAGTTGTACTACACCTTTTTATAATGTACATTAGAGTGACAGGAGAGAGAGCTGTTTCCCTTTCATTATGTGCTTTTGTCTGTGTCTCATTAGTAAACATTCTGTTAATTAGTAGCAAGTATGGCTCCAGTTGCAGTGTCACTCTTAGCTTTGTAAAAATTTCTGCAGACTTCCGTCAAAGTCACCTTTGTGGCATCTTTCAATATTGCAAAGGCCCAAAACACTGCGGTAGTTTGAGCTGAAGGAGAGGGGGTTGTGATGCCTGTGATATGCTTGTCTTTTCCAGTTTGCAGGCCACTGCCTGTCAGCAGTTGGTCCGTACATTGGCTATGTTTTGACATGCAGTAAAAAATAGGCGTTTTCATTTCGAGTGGACTTTAGATATTTTCACTGTTAAAAAAACGGATTTTTTGATGTTTATTTTTCAGAAAGTACACCAGTGCTCCAGTGACAGTGAGAGTACCGTTATCCTTGACCCCACTCCAGCTGATGTTGACAAGGACACAAGTGTACCTGAGCTCAGAAGAACCGACAGTGTAATTGTAAGTTTATTTGCAAAACTTCACATGCTAACATAAGAAGTGCCTTGGCATCTGTCAGTTGACTGCTATCACTGTTTTTCCTGCATAGAGGTCAAAGTTAATACAAAGCAACAGACAAATTTTTGTAACCTTGACAAAAGTCTAACTGGTGTTGAAAAATACCATTACATGAATTGCAGTAGTTGGATTTCTGTCATTTGCATCTGCTATGGTAGCCTACCTTACTAAGAGCCATTCACATTGCCATTCATCTTCAAAAGGTGCAGGAAAACTATAGTCAGATCAGTCTCAATATTAATGAATGCACACAGAAGGATTCACAAATATATTTCTTGATTTATATATAAATGACTCTCTTCACATAAATATTTTTCAATGCACACAAAAATAGTTATCGTTGTATATAAATGTAACAACATCCAAATATGTTTTTGATGAAAATTGCAAATACTTAAAAATAATAATAAAATAATAAATAAATACATATATTTGTGGATTTCTACTACATTTATTTAAAACAAGAAATATTTGTGTGTGCATCAGAAATACATTTGTGAACCTTATTTTTTTATATGTAGATTTGTTTTACATTTATATACAACGATAACTATTTTTGTGTGCATTGAAAAATATTTATGTGAAGAGAGTCATTTATATATAAATCAAGAAATACATTTGTGAATCCTTCTGTGTGCATTCATTAATATTGAGACTGATCTGACTCTAAAAAAAAATAGAAAAAAATAGCCATTATTATTATTTACCATTAGTATGAATACAAAAAAGAAAACTAAAATTCTACAATTTACTCCAAACTGGAATATATTAGTAACAGTGTCTGTAAACAGTAGCTTAACACTTTTAAGTTTTCCGAGATGTTTAAAACTACCCTAAACAACACAACAACTCAGTTCATATGAGTGTGCCACCACAGCTGTATTGTCAGCCTGTGGGAAACACTGATAGCTTGTCCAGTCAGAGCCACCCAGAGATGTTTTGGTAATGCAACAAAGGAAAGACATGACTTTATGCGGCTAGACTTGTTTAAATGAAATAACAGATAAACAAGATGTGACTGGTAGACTGTGTTGGCTGGTTCACCATGACATTAGACTCACATTTTTCACTGTAAGAAAGGGATGTACTGACACTTGTATTGGATATCAGGCTGATACCAGGCTAAAATGGAATATTGGTCATCAGCCATGACTAAAATGTCATAGAAATAAGCAAAATGGCTCAAGTTAGTGCATTTTTGGTGCATTGTATTACTTTTACTATAGGGGAAAAAAAGACTGTCTCATGTATTTTGCCCATTGACCCCACACTAATGGTCTAAGTTGGCACTGCTCAGTAAAAGTAATGGATCAGTTTGGTACTCAATATAGACTGATAATAAAATATTTTTATTTGGAATTGGTATCAGCAGTAAAAAAAACAAAAGTGATATGTGCATTGCTTTTATGTAGTATAGGCACTCAACTCAACCACCTACAACACCATAGCAACTGCCTAGCAACACCCTAGCAACCACCCAGAACACCCTAGCAATCGCCTAGCAACACCCTAGCAACCACCTACAACACCATAGCAACCGCCTAGAAAACCCTAGAAACCACGAAGAACGCCTCTGAAACCAACCTGCAGAAGCCTAGGCACAGTTGGGTGCATGGCAATTAATGTATCATTGTGATTTGCAAAGTATGCACACTGTGAATGTTTCACTTTAGGCAAGCACTCAAATTTTCTTCCGAAAATGTATCTGTTTCTAGTTTTATTTCTATTGTTTTGTCTTGACATTTCTGATCTTTAAATGCTTGTGATTTGACAAAATACTCAACAATCAAGACTTGAAAAATCTAAATCTAAATCTAACTCTAAAATCTAACTAAATCTAAATCTAAGCTTTTTTTTCTTTTCTTTTTTTTTTAGCTTAACAGACAAATGCTTGGATACACAACAGAAGAATCTCTATCAAGTTCTGAGGTCAGCGAGGATGAGTATGTTCCTCAATCTGCTAAAGAAACAGAAGGTGACAGTTCAGCAGAAGATGTCAAACAGCACAAGGGTAAGAAGAGAAAGGTACTGAAAACAACTTCAGCTAACTCTCAGGAAGTAGATGTCCAACCACGTAAGAGAAGGTGTAAGAGAAGGCGTAAGAGAAGGCGTATGACACGTTCTACTTCCCTGGCTGCAAATGACACCGGAGAATCCTCTTCACCTGATGGTTCTGATGTGATGGTCATGACGCTAAAGAAGAAAGAACATGGCGGCGAGTTCTACTGCGTGTTTTTCTCCAAGTCTTTCAGAAAAGTGGCTGTGGACAGTGATGCATCAGACACTGAAGATGAGGATGACATGACTGTGAAGGATGCTGCGCCTTCTTCTTCATTTTCATCTTCATCTTCATCTTCACCTTCATCTTCACCTTCACCTTCATCTTCACCTTCATCGTCATCTTCATCTTCACCTTCACCTTCATCTTCATCTTCACCTTCACCTTCATCCTCACAATCATCAGGTATGTAGGCAACTATTGAGAGGGAATAATAGTAAAACTAGAAAAGGCTAAATATTCAGAAGAAAAATTTTAGTGTGCTTATTGAAATTTGGGAGTTCCAGTTGCTGGTATGTTTCAGGGCGGTTGTGCTGGTGTTCTAGGCGATTGCTATGGTGTTGTGGTTGGTTGCTAGGGAGTTGCTAGGCGGTTGCTATGGTGTTAGGGTTAACATAAGGGCATTAGCAGATTAATAATAATAAGATAATATGCAAGATGATAATAGTGTGTTGCCTTCAGCAAGCAAACTAATAATAATGAGAAGAAGATACTGTATATGCAAGATAATAATAATAATACTGTGCCTTTGGCAAGCACAGTAGTAACAATAATAATAAGATATATGCAAGATAATAATAGTGTTTTATCTTCAGCAAGCATACTAATAAAGAAGTAAAGAAGCTTGTATAAGTGTGTTGCTTCGCTGAAGCAAGCACACTAATGACTGCTTTCACTGTGTTGAATACTCATTTACTAAAACAGAGCTATTATGTTTACAGACAAATCAGGGGTGAAAAAGAAATCCACTACTGAAGTTGGACGAAACAATGATCCACATCCAGCCAAAGGTAATAATATTTCTAGTAATTGGAAAGAAAATGTGAGGATTATGGAAATTTCTGATAAAATGTTTCACTTGTAAAGAGAGCACACACTGTCCAGTGCCATTGCTAGCCTTTATTATTTGCATGCCTTTTACTTTGCTTCTATCATTTTTATTTCCAATCACTTTCCCTAATACAGTTTCCTTAAAATACCACAGGAAAGTTTATTCTGTGGGCACCAGCAGACAGTAGAGACGATTTGATTGCATATATTGCATATATTGAAAGTCCTTTCTTCTCAGTTTTGCTCATGTGTTTCAATAGCTAGGTCGGATGAAAAGATGCCGCTGGTCGGGGAGGTCTCTGGTGAATCACACACAACAAAAGGTAAGCTGTTTAAAGTTTTCTCTAGTGGCTTATGAATGGGTCACTACAACCATGTAATGCACCCTAGCAACCACCTACTGCACATTAGCAACCACATACTGCACCTTAGCAACCACATACTGCACCCTATCAACCACCTAGAAAACACTGGCAACCATGTAATGCACCCTAGCAGCCACCAAGGGCACCTTAGCAACTACCCAGTGCACCCTAGCAACCACATAGAAAACACTACAACCATGTGATGCACCCTAGCAACCACCTACTGCACATTAGCAACCACATACTGCACCTTAGCAACCACATACTGCACCCTATCATCCATGTAGTGCACCCTAGCAGCCACCAAGGGCACCTTAGCAACTACCCAGTGCACCCTAGCAACCACATAGAAAACACTACAACCATGTAATGCACCCTAGCAACCACCTACTGCACATTAGCAACCACCTACTGCACCTTAGCAACCACATACTGCACCCTATCAACCACCTAGTAAACACTAGCAACCATGTAATGCACCCTAGCAACCACCTAGTGTGTCCTAGCAACCCCTTAGTGCATCCAGGCAACCATATAGATATACTAAAGCAACCACCTAGTACATCATGGCAAAAACATAGAAACCTCCAAGCAACTACCTCTTACAGCCTAGCAATAAGATTGACTAATTGCTCTATTAGTAGTACTACAACTGCTGCAACTACTACTGCTATTACTGTTAATACTGATACTAGTGTAAGTGTTGGTAAACCTCGTCTTCGTTCATACTTCTGCAACTACCACCTGTATTTCTACTGCTATTTCTCTTTCTGGTATTACTGACACTGTTGCTCCAAACACTTCTGCTAGTGCTACTACAGGTTGTTCTACTATTGCTTTTAGTATTGTGTGTACTGCTGCTACGGTCAGGAACTGTTGTCATTATAGCCTCATTATGGGCTGGTCATGTCACACCGCACGCAAACTTAAACTTAAGTTACTGTCTCATTTTATTCAGGGTCATCACAAACCAAAAGAAAGAAGTGGGCCGAAGAAGAAATCCAGGCTGTGGAGAAAACGCTCATGGACTACATCAGCTCTGGGAAGCTTCCTGGGAAAGCCCAGTGTCTCAAGTGCATTGAGACTTCACCAGTAGCACTTAAAAGGAGGACATGGCAGGGAGTGAAATTTTATGTCAAAAACCGCATTTTCGCTTCAAAGCGAGACTCTGCGAGACAAAGGTAAGCTTGTGCACTATTGCTGTCGGATGGAAGATTAAACAGGTACAATTTTTGCTGGAGTTATAAATCTTGCCTGTTCTCTGGAGGTTATGTTTGGCATTTCTTTTATTCTTTGTTTGATAGTTTAATGTTTTTATTTGCATAACAGCAATACAGTTGTGTTGCATTACTTTGGAATATACTGTATATATGCACTGTGATTTTTGGTGCATTTTTTTATTTTAAACAGTTACATCACACTGGAAATTATACATTTATATTATACACTGAAGTCATTAGTGGTTGTAATAAGTATAACAGTTTGTTGGAAACAAAGTATTGAAATAATGTTGAGAGCATTACAGCTGTGGTACTGTTCAAGTATTGAAGTACACTGTTTTTTTTTTATATATATCTGAAAGATATCGTGCAACCCTGTTGGAAGCTATGCGCGTAACTGGTGAAATAAAGCTCTTTATTTTAAACATTTTTAGAGTGTGGAGTCCAATATGCACAGCTCATTAGTCAGTATACAAATACAAGAGTTAATGGTGAATATACAAATGCAATATAAAAATAATTAACAAAAATACAAATATAATACAGACACCATTCTCTCTTTTAAAGCTCTTTATTGATTCTAAAAACTTACCTTCCATTGCTTACCTTATACAGGCTTGTAGTGAATATAAATAAATCCTCTACAGACAAATGTGTAACAGTGTCACCTGGTGGTGGTTTGTGATACGACACAATAGGAGCGACCCCACCGGGATAGAAAAACCTGACAAAAAATAAGCTTTCTAAATTTGAGAAATTTTGATATTGAAGTTGATTTTTGGGATCCCAGGATTGAAAAAAAAAATTGGGAGTTAAAACCATGCCTTTATTTAATTTAGAAAGTAGTGTCCCCATGTGTAACCTCCTAGTCAGGAGTCCTCATCATGTAGCAAAAACAAGTATGTGTGTGTGTGTGTGTGTGTGACCCACCATCACGTGTCCCAGGACGGACAGCTGGTCTGAACTCTGCTCCAGTACTGCAGCCAGTCTGAGCACACACACTGCACACACACCTGACATCCTGACAGACAGACAGACAGACAGACAGACAGGCTGAGACAGGGAGAGGGGGGGGGGGGGGGGGGGGACATGTCAGCAACTGTCAAACTAATGCAAACCCCCACCCCTAACCTAATGAAGTTAGCAAGATCATTAAGCCAAACCCCATTCACAAATCTGTCAGTTTAACGCTGCCTTCGTTATCACCAAACATGCCTGCCTGGCAGAACCTGAACTAAGACCTTTAACGAATCAGTAGGATCCACTGTTCAGTTCGGTATACATATAAACCACCAAGTAGCATTTATTCCAATAATATTTCAACTTTTAGAACTGGTTTCACCAATCTGCTTCCGCCAAAACACACAGCGGAGGGCGGTGGCGAGCAGCGGGAACTATTGTAAAAGTTTAGATTTTATTCAACTAAGTTTCTGTTTCATGGCTCATTAATATGCCGAATTTACTAGAAGACCATACTGATCTGCAGAAGGTGTAGAGTTATGTTTTAGCAGGCATGTATGTTCCCGATGAGCAAGAACATTAAACTGACAGATTGTTAAATGGAGTTTGGCCTGCTGGTTTCTCCGTACGAAACAGAAGAGTTGCTGCTAACCCGCTGACATCTAACGTTAGAGGCAACATATTCCTTCATATCAGTTCATCGGTGACGGTTACTCACATTTGGGATGGATCGAAAGTGTATTCTACATTTAAAATGAGAATAACGGCCACAATCAAGCTCTGATTAGTTGTCAACTTAACTTCAGTTAACAGTTGAGTTTACATCCATCACTATGGCAACGCACCGAGGCCCCTAGAATCAAACGTTGATAGGTGCCGATATGTGCACGGGCACTTTCTGCTACTAAACAGAAGCTTTAAACGTATTATCAACGCGCCTTTTGCGTGTTATTGGTAAAAACCCTTCCCGCTGCAACAAAACTTAAAATAATGCTCAACTTAAGAAACATTTAAATCAATTTGCCATTTTGGATCAGGCGCCTCCGCGGCCACCTATGTCAACAATAATTTCCCAGCATTCCTTTCGGACTTCCTTTTCCTCCATTTTTCTCACAGTGCAGGTAAGCGAGTCAAACATGCCAAGTAAAATGTGAAATTACGACCTTATTAAAGTGTTATTTCTTAATGATACTCATCACGGCAGATCAGTCCCGTCACCCGCCGGTAGATTGGCGGGTTTGGGTTCTGCTGCCGCCTCAGATGGCGGAGATTGGGTTTGGATGATGCTAGGAAGCTAACAGTCCGGTCTGTTACAGCGGAGTGTCCCCGCTGCCGCTCTCTGCGCGAGCTCAAACTGTTTAATGTCCCTGGTCTCTCCGTCAGAACAGTTATCTGTCTGTCTAATGTTAGCTGCTGATCTCTCTTCTCTAATGTCAGTATTCAGCGGGAATTCTCTGTCCAGTGCTTGTCAATAAACCGGTAGCGGCTAACGTGGATAGCATTCGGCTAACTGGCTAGCCAGAAGGAAAGTTAGCGTGTAATGTGGATAAAAGTTAAAGCTACACGCGCAGTTTGCAGTCAGTTTGATATCAGACTGTTGAACTGTCGCGTGACTTCTTCATGGCGGTCCGAGGCTTCAGACAGCCGGCAGGAGTTAGCTGTTGTGACTTAACACAGTGAAGCAAACTAGTCTCCATACAGTCCTCTTCATCAGCTGGATGTTTGTGTAACAAGCTGCAGTTTCTACAGACCTAGAGTCAGTTTCTACAGACCCAGAGTCAGTTTCTACAGACCCACACTCACTCTAGAGACCCAGAGTCAGTTTCTACAGACCTAGAGTCAGTTTCTACAGACCTAGAGTCAGTTTCTACAGACCCACACTCACTCTACAGACCTAGAGGCAGTTTCTACAGACGCAGTCAGTTTCTACAGACCCACAGTCAGTTTCTACAGACCCACAGTCAGTTTCTACAGACCCACAGTCAGTGTTTTATTGATACTTGGTGTTCGAACTGGTTCTGTGTCTGCTGCAGGTCTGATGTGTGTTTTGTGTGTTCAGGTCGATCACCTGGAGAAGACTCACAATGCCAGGAAGGTAAGAGCTGGACCCCACTGTAACTGTGCTGTGTACTACCTGTAGTACTGCTGTGTACTACCTGTAGTACTGCTGTGTACTGCCTGTAGTACTGCTGTGTACTACCTGTAGTACTGCTGTGTACTGCCTGTAGTACTGCTGTGTATTGCCTGTAGTACTGCTGTGTACTGCCTGTAGTACTGCTGTGTACTGCCTGTAGTACTGCTGTGTACTGCCTGTAGTACACGTGTACCTCCTGTAGTACTGCTGTGTACTACCTGTAGTACTGCTGTGTACTGCTGTGTACTGCCTGTAGTACTGCTGTGTATTGCCTGTAGTACTGCTGTGTACTGCCTGTAGTACTGCTGTGTACTGCCTGTAGTACACGTGTACCTCCTGTAGTACTGCTGTGTACTGCCTGTAGTACTGCTGTGTACTGCCTGTAGTACTGCTGTGTACTGCCTGTAGTACACGTGTACCTCCTGTAGTACTGCTGTGTACTGCCTGTAGTACACGTGTACCTCCTGTAGTACTGAGGTTGTGTTCAGTGACTGCCTGTTGGTTTATCACTGCTGTATCTGCACTAGTGGTGTTACATGTGATTTGACCTCAGCCCAGTCTATGACTTGATCAGTTGCATGAAGATAGACCTGGTCTCAGACTTGAATGTGACCTTAAGTCAGACTTGCTGTAGACTCTTACACTGACCTGTTCTGCTACTTCCTGACTGCTGTAGATCTCTAATGTTTCTCTCTCTAAAGACTCACTCTCTTCTTCAGGCTCTTTCCAAAAACCAAAGATTTTCCATCTTGCTTCAGTATTTAAACTTCCCACTCTGACAGTTAGGCCGACTCGTTGCCATAGCGACAAAGGTCTTAATATTTAAGCAACACAGTCTGAATCAGCACAGTCCAACCTGAGAACCTAAGTTCGTAGTTTAAGACTACAGCTAGCTTCATGCAGCTGAGGCTCCGGTCTGCTGAGAGAAAACCAGTTGGTATAATGAGAAGAGGGAGCGGCACTCTGCTGAGGTCTGAGGTCACATGCAGCTTTAAAGTGACTGTTGTGACCGGATGTGTCGTCACGGTGAGCAGCTTCACCCAGCAGCTCCTTCTACTCAGTAGCTTTGAAAACAGGTGGAGTGACAAGAGCTTTTCATTTTGACCAGTAAGAATCATTCATGCAGGTGACTTTATGAATCCAATAATCTCTCTCTGTCTCTCTCTCTCTCTGTCTCTCTCTCTCTGTCTGTCTCTCTCTCTCTCTGTCTCTCTCTCTCTCTCTCTCTGTCTCTCTCTCTCTCTCTCTCTCTGTCTCTCTCTCTCTCCTCTCTCTCTGTCTCTCTCTCTCTCTCTCTCTCTCTCTCTCTGTCTCTCTGTCTGTCTGTCTCTCTCCTCTCTCTCTCTCTCTCTCTCTCTCTCTCTCTCTCTCTCTCTCTCTCTCTCTCTCTCTCTCTCTCTCTCTCTCAGACTGTGGAGTAAGGCTATCTTTGCCGGCTATAAGCGCGGCCTGAGGAACCAGCGTGAGCACACGGCTCTGCTGAAGGTGGAGGGCGTCTACACCCGCGACGAGGTCGACTTCTACCTGGGCAAACGCTGCGCCTACGTCTACAAGGCCAAGAAGTAAGGGGGGGGGGGGGGGGGGGTTCAAATGGGAGACTTTACAGAAATACAGCAGAATGTATTTCCAGCTGGTTTTCAGTGGAAAAACATGAACAGGTCAGGAGGGAAGAACAGTTTGAGTCATGAGACGCTCGAAGTGTCGGACGACACTGAGGCGTTTCTGCTCAACGACGTATCAGGAGACGTCTGCACAAGCCGTCTCAAATACACACACACACACACACACTAGCTAACATTAGCAATATCCAGCATCTAACATTGCCATAAAAAAAACATGGTAGCACGGCTTAATTACTGTTTATGCCAAGTGTTTACCTTGTGATTGTGAGCTGCTACATGTGTCGCCACATAGAGCTGCAGCAGCTAATCAAGCTGACATTACAGTAAATTAAAATGACATAATGAACGCTCCTTGTCAGAAGACTCCGTCGCTGTTCTGCTGCCAACACGTCCGTCCACACCAAGAGCTGCAGCACTTTCCCCAGCTGGTTGTTCTTTGTGTGTTTAAAATCCTCCGTGACGAGTCGCACTGTGAGGAAGCTTCCTCTCCTGTCTGACTGATCGACTGATCGATTGATCCAAAGAGTAGATAATGAGATTAATTGTTAGTTTCAGCGTCTCACTTCCAAATGAAGTGAGACGAGGCGCTGCGTCTGAAGCCTGTGACTTCTGCCCTCCTTCACTTCTCCATCAGGATCATTCAGACTGCTGTGACCTCTGACCTCCTGACTATTGGTTGCTTGTAATGTTTGTGAAGGAACTGAAGTCTGTTCTGCTGTTCAGTCAGCTGAGAACTTGCTGCTGTGAGCTGAACTAATTAAAGCTAAATAATAATAATGTTCTCTTTAGTGAAGTCAGACTGAAGCTGCTGTCTGTGAACCAGCTGGTCTGTCTGTCTGTCTGTAGCCTGGGACAGACAGACTGACTGAGCCACTGACAGACCAGCTGGTTCACAGACAGACAGACAGACAGATGACAGTAGGCTGCTTCCACTGGAGAGAGAGAATATAGATTTTTTTCAATTAATCATTTAGTCTCTAAAATGTCAAAATAAAGACAGATGTCCATCTCAGTCCAGAGTGATTCTCCAGGTTTCTTCCTCAGTCTGAGCAGCAGACAGAAACACAAAGATTCATTTAATAAAGAGATGAAACAGAAACAGCAAATCTGAGAAGCAACGATTAATGGATTATTAAAATGAATCGATTATCGGAGTTGTTGTCTGACGTGTGATGAATCGTTTCAGCACTACAATGTGCAAGTCACAAAGCACAAAGAAAACAAACTTGGTGAATTGACTCCTTCCCTCCTGCTGTAACTCCACCCAGCTGGCAGCTCCAGCAGGACAAATCAAACCACAGGACCGCACTGGGAGGCGTTGGTTTGACGGTGTGTGTGTGTGTGTGTGTGTGTGTGCAGGAACACGGTGACGCCGGGCGGTAAACCCAACAAGACGCGTGTGATCTGGGGCAAGGTGACGCGCGCTCACGGCAGCAGCGGCATGGTGCGCGCCAAGTTCAGCAGCAACCTGCCGGCCAAGGCCATCGGGCACCGGGTCAGAGTGGTGAGTCGCTCCGCACGCCGCTTCCTGTCTGAGCACTTCCTGTCTGAGCACTTCCTGTCTGAGCACTGCAGCTTCCTGCCTCGCTACGGTCTGTCCAGGCAGAAACGGGCTGCTGCTCTTTATTCTGGTTTTAAATCGCTCTGAAATTCACTTCCAGGGAGGCTTCAGCTTCAGAAGCATTTTATCAAATCTGCTTATTCAATCCAAATTAACATTAACTGACCGTCTGTCTGTCCTGTTAACTGACCGTCTGTCTGTCCTGTTAACTGTCTCTGTCCTGTTAACTGACCGTCTGTCCTGTTAACTGACCGTCTGTCTGTCTGTCTTCCAGATGCTGTACCCCTCCCGGGTCTGAAGAGGATCAAGACGACGCTGTTGTTGTTGTTGTTGTTGTGTACAGAACCAATAAACCAGTCAGTTGACCAGCTGTCTGTTGTCTTACTGCTCTTCCTCCGGTCTGTCGGTCCACAGAGTTCCAGCCGGTCTTCTTAAACCTGTTTGAACCAAACTGTCAGTCTGTATCAGAAGGTAAAACTGCTTTGTTTCGGTTGGAATGACTCTGAAATATTGATTAGTAACTGATCAGTGATTCAGGCGTCAGTTTTATAGTGTGATGAACAACATTACTGATATGAAGGTGGTTCCAGGTGTTGGAGCTGGTCTTGCTGCTGCGGCTCAGGACCTTCTGCTCCTTCAGGTTTTATCTTCAGATTTCAACCTTCATGCAGCTGCTCTCCTTTTAAAAAGTACCATCGCTTCATTTTATTCCAGCAGCTTACAGTTACTCCAAAGTAACATTTCAACTGTTTCCAGCCACTTGTTTCTTACACCTGCCTGTTGACAATCAGCTGACATGGAGCGGTCTCACACGGTTTACAGAGGAAACGGGTTGTTGAGGTCAGAGGTCAGAACAACATAAGAGTTCCTTATGATAAACAGGCTGACCCGCCGCTGCTGTACTGAACAATATGAATGCAACATGGAAAGTTTTGGTTCCTGGTTTCATGAGTTAAAATATCCCATTAATGTTCCATGAAAATCTTATTTCTCTCAAATCTTGTCTTAGCATTTCTCCTGGCCTGGTGAGACCATCCTGATCACGTGACCTCACATCCTGTTTCGCTGCACGGATCAGTCTGGACTTCTAGCCGCCCACATCCATTTCCTGAAATTACAATGTAACCGGGCCAATCAGGGACTGCATTGTAGTTGATGACGTGAAATCCAGGCCGCCGCTGGCAAAACAGTAACGGCGTCTCCCGAAGCAACGAGCGGTAACGTTAACGTTAGTAGAGTAAACACAGCCATAAGTGCAGTTATTGCAGAAATAGACTCAATAACAACAATTAAACAAGAACAAGAGTACGCACTAGCGGAGTTTCTCGGCGGAAAATACATTTTCGCTGTTCTTCTGACTGGATTTGAATTTGGATTCGATGAAGGAGTTTGTCAAGGCGAGTGCTCCCGCCCTAGAAGTCCAGACTGATCCGTGGAGCGAAACAGAATGTGAGGTCACGTGATCAGGATGGTCTTACCAGGCTACATTTCTCCTGCCCAGAGTTTCATTCAAATGATTTTCTCATCTAGACTAACAAGTAAAACCTCACAGTGTGGAGTGCAGACGGGTCAGGTGTACCTAATAAAGTGTCCGTGTGGATCCTCCTGCTGAGCTCCAGCAGCTGAACAGACGGAGATGAACTGAAACTAGAAGCTCTGCCCAGTAGCGCAGACCTCTGCCATCTGACAGCCACCTCTTGGTGATAAGCCACGCCCCTTTTGGCCAGTCTTCATGAAAAGTTCATCAGTTCCTCCTCGGCCCATAACAAACCTTCATCCCAAGTTTTGTGCGAATCTGTGTTCAACCTTTAGAGAGATCCTGCTGACGGACGGACGGACAGACTGAACTGGTCCTGCTGGTTCAGGTTCCACAGCCAGACTAGACTGCATCCAGACTCCTTAAGCACTGATTAAAACTAATGATGGAACTGTAGAGGATTTGTCTGTATGAACTGGTTTGGGAGCAGTAATCCTCCAGCAGGAGGCGCTGCTCCTCAAACAGAACCAGAACTGAGCTGAAAGGTTTCTGGTTCAAATCCCAGGCAGGAAACAGAACTGAAGCAAGTCCTGAACAGCCTGGGACTAAAGTCAGCTGAAGGTCTTACAGAGGTCTACATCATGCTGGGTCCAGTCAGTAGAGCTGTGGACCGGCCTGCTGGACTCAGCTGGACTTCACGGCTCTTTAATCTGCTGCAGTCCTTTTTCTTACTGCCTGTTTGGTCTGTTCAGTCCGAGACCAGCAGGACTTACAGGCTGGTTTCTGTATTCTGGTTTTTAAATCGGTCTGAGGTTCAGTTCCAGGCACGAAAAGATCTGAAAAAGGTTTCAATTTGTTTTCCTGGAACCTGCAGATAGTCTGATCCATCTGCCCCCTGCTTCCCGTGCGCGCGCTCGTGTGTGTGTGTGTGTGTGTGTGTGTGTGTGTGTGTGTGTATTATCCTCGGCGGTGGGTGGGAACACGGAGTACCGCCCCCCGCAGCTGGGCCGCAGTGCGTTCTGGGAAATGTAGTCCTGTCCAGCGGCTGTCGTCGTGCGCGTCACTCCGCGGAGTTTCTCGCGCGGAACTTCATTTCCCATGAGCAACCGCGCGGCTCGGCTGCTGCTGCGGAGCGGAGCTGCTGCTTCATAGAGGAGCTGTTTACTGTGCTGGTGCTGAGAGGAGAGGAGGACCTGAAGGAGGACAGGTAGGGCTGCCTGTCTGTCTGTTGTCTGTCTGTCTGTTGTCTGTCTGTCTGTCTGTTGTCTGTTGTCTGTCTCTCTGTCTGTTTTGCAGCAGATTCCAGCGTTTTGCAGCAGCAGAAACAGAGTATTATTCTGGAATATTCCTATAATAACACTACAGGACTTGGTGGGTCCAGTGTGTTTACAGTGACGTTATTGTACTTTGTCTGCTGTGGTTTCACTGAAATCACTGTAATCTCCTATAATACTGCTACAGACAGCTGCAGTGTGTCTGTGGTTCTGTACTGACTTTCGTTTCGTTTCGTTTCTTTATTCACACATATACAAATTTAAAAGAAAAGGATACAAGTGAATGTGAAGGAGAATTGCCTAAAAAACAGCATATTACAGAAAATAATTACAGCAATGAAAAATACACAATTTGAATGTATCTATAAATAAGTTTAGACATAGTAAAAAACGGAGACATAGTTCAGCATAGTACTGGACAACAAAGCATCCCATAACACCCATCTACTACACAAGTATAAAGAATCAGTCATAGTCATAAGACACACACACACACACACACACACACACACACCAAGAATACTCATTCATAATACATGCAAGTATACATAAACACTATCATTAACAGACTAAGAGTGATATGGCTTAGAGTTTTCATAAGACAAAAAAGATAAAGAAGAATATACACACAAATAATGACAAGAAAAAAAACACCAAAAAAACAAGCCATATTCATAATAGGCCTTTGGAGTGTTTGACAAGGAAAATATTGGTTGGACCCGATTTATACAGGCAGCCCATATGGAAAATATTGGTTAGTTAGGAGAAGTGATTTCAGGGCTCTTCTGACTTCCTGTCCGGTGTCTCCTGATCATATTCTGATCATATTCTGATGATATTCTGATCATATTCTGATGATATTCTGATCATATTCTGATCATATTCTGATGATATTCTGATGATATTCTGATGATATTCTGATGATATTCTGATCATATTCTGATGATATTCTGATCATATTCTGATCATATTCTGATCATATTCTGATCATATTCTGATCATATTCTGATCATATTCCTGCAGTTCTGTGTGTCTGCAGGCTCAGTACTACAGCTGTTTGTGTCTCCTGTAGTATCACTGTAGTATTCCTATAGAGACGTGTAGTAGTACTGTGGTACTTCATACTGAGTTGTGCTTTTATGGTATTTTTTATCTCCCATTAACACTATAATATTCCTATGGGTTTTTACAGTGTGTGTTTTTTTAAAGTATCCCTGTAGCATCGCCGTAATATTCCTGTAATATCACTAGAATATTCCTGTAAAATTCCTGTAAAATTCCTGTAATATTCCTATAATATTCCTGTAGTGTTTTGCTCCAGCTCACAGCTCTCTTCTTCTCTTCTTCTCTTCTTCTCTTCTTCTCTTCTTCTCTTCTTCTCTTCTTCTCCTCTCCTGTCAGGACACCAGGCAGTTTCCTGCAGGAGGAGGTCAAAGGTCACAGCTCCATGTTGGTGGTAGAAGATGAGAGAACATGAGTCTGGACGGGCCGACCCGGGGTCACGACCCCGCTGCCGCGCCGCCGCGCCGGGGTCAGAGGTCAGCAGGGTCCAGGTGAGTGTGTGTGTGTGTGTGTGTGTGTGTGTGTGTGTGTGTGTAGCTGCTTCCTGCTGTCTTTTAGACAAGATGTTTCATCAAAGAACATCAGAAGTCAAAGTCTCTCTCTCTCTCTCTCTCTGTCTCTCTCCCTCTCTCTCTCTCTCTCTGTCTCTCTCTCTCTCTCTCTCTGTCTCTCTCCCTCTCTCTCTCTCTGTCTCTCTCTCTCTCTCTCTCTCTCTGTCTCTCTCTCTCTCCCTCTCTCTCTCTCTCTCCCTCTCTCTCCCTCTCTCTCTCTCTGTCTCTCTCCCTCTCTCTCTCTCTGTCTTTCTCCCTCTCTCTCTCTCTGTCTCTCTCTCTCCCTCTCTGTCTCTCTCCCTCTCTCTCTCCCTCTCTCTCTCTCTCTCTCTCTCTCTCTCTCCCTCTCTCCCTCTCTCCCTCTCTCTCTGTCTCTCTCTCTCTCCCTCTTTCTTTCTTTCTCTCCATTTTTTCACGTTCTGTTCCTCTAGACAGCTGAATAATGATAATAATAATAATAATGATGATAACAATAATAATAATCTTTATTTCTGTGGCACTTTTCAAAACAAACAAGCGCTTCACAATCGACAGATAAAAACTGAACAAAAGACAAAGATCAATAACACAGAAGGAAAAATACTGAAAATAACATCAATACATGAAGTAAAATTTAACTTGAATTGTTCCAGCAACAAGGATACAGTAAATGAAATAAAAGACACGCACACACACACACACACACACACACACGCACACACACACACACACACACACACACACACACACACACACACACGCACACACACACACACACACACACACACACACACACACACACACACCAGCACAGCGTTGTTTACATAACTGTACCCCTCCCTCATCTTAGCCCCTCCCCCCTGACAGACAGCGCTGACAGCCAATGGCGCGGCGGGGCTGATACGGGGGGGGGGGGGGGGGGGAGGAGGTGTCGAGGCTGCTGATTGGCTCAGGCTGTGTGAATGGATGTGGTGTGTATGTGTGTGTGTATGAGTGTGAGTGTGTATGTGTGTCAGTGTGAGTGTGTGTGAGTGCAACGTGAGGCAGGAAACGTGAGTTCTGCACGTGCTCAGTAGTGAAGAGGAGCTGTGAGGATTCATAAGCTGTATATGGCCTTAATATGGCATCATAAGAACATGATGAGCACATGATGACTATTAAGATCAGAGCAGGATATTATAATAAATAAATAATAAATAAAATAAACAAGACTGTAAACACAATCTGCACACTGCAGAGGGTTCAATCCTGTAGCAGAGGATGTGAAAGTGAATGTGATGTGAGAGGCTGTGTGATGATAATAATGATAACTAGAAAGGTGCATTTTCTGGAGAAAATGCGTGTGATTGCTGAGCGTGCAAACTGTGGCATATGTGGTGTGTGTAGGCACGTGTGGGCGTGGGTGTGTCCGTGTGCGTGTTTCTTAACATGACTGACCGTGGATCGTCTGTTTAAATTGAAACGGCTGAACCAAAGTATATGTGTATGTAATGTTAAAACTGTGGGAAATGTAGCAGTTTAAAACACTTCTTTGAAGGAGCTGTAATGAGTGTCCAAGTGATAAGTAATGATGTTAGAAATGTACTAAAATGTAAAAATAGTGAGAAGAAAAGGGTGAGCAAATGTGTAAAAGACACGTTAAAATGGAGAAGAGTGAAAAAATGAGAAGTGTGTGTGTCCAACAACGTGAGTGAGAGAAATGCTGGAAGGTAAGTATGAAAAGTAGGAAGAGTAAGAAGGCAGTGACAAGTAGTAATGTTAGAAATGTAATAAAATGTAATAATACTAACAAGTAAAAAGGTATGAAAATATGTAAAAGACATGTTAAAATGGAGAAGAGTGAAAAAAGGACAAGTGGAGAAGAGCTGCATGTGTAAGAGAGCAGCAGTGGAACAGAAAGTAGTGTGACAGAGTGGAGCCCTAGTGTTGAACAAACGTTAATAACTCAAAAACTATACATCATATTGCTTATATATTTACATTGTGAGTGAGAGCAGAAGTAGCTGAAGAGTTTAATATATAACATATGTATGTATGTTAAAGTTGTGGAAGTGATTGAAGGTTAAAAGACAAAATCTGTTCAAAAAAGGCACACACAATATAGCACTGGTGTCGAACAAACATCCATATCTCAAAAACTACAAATCCCATCACTTAGATATTTACATTGTGATACACAGAAGAAGTATGTGAAGAGTTTGATATGTAATATAATTATGTAGTGTGAAAATTGTGGGAAGTACTACAGTTTAAATACTGCAAGTGTAAAAAGAAAAAGCTGTTTAAAGTAGTCAAAAAACTGTAAAGCAGTAGTGTTGAACAAACGTCCCTAACTCAAAAACTACAAGTGCTATCACTTAAATATTTACATTGTGAGTGACAGAAGAAATAGCCAAAGACTTTGATGTAAAATGTATGTCTGTAGTGTGAAAATTGTGGGAATAGTGACAGTTTTGAAAAGTGTACAAACAAGGCTGTTCAAAGGAGAGAAACGTACTGTAAAACACAGTTTTGCACTAGTGTTGAACAAACAGCCCTAACTCAAAAAGCATAAACATTATGGCTTAGATATTGACATTGTGAGTGGCAGAAGAAGTAGCAGAACAGTTTGATATCTAATATGTGGATGTAGTGTGAATGTTGTGGGAGTGATGACAGTTTAAGAAAATTGAATATTTAGTGACAATCACAGCCTCTACAGTCTGTAGAGTCTGCTAGAAAGCGTGATGACATCACACACTCTAGCGTTTGAACAGTCCTCCCATAGACTTACATTGTAAAATAGAAAAATTGAAAAAAGTAGAATATTTTAAAAAGTAGAAATCAGATTGCTTATAAAAATACAAGCATGCATCTCCTAAAGAAGCCGAACAGTGGAAAGTTTGAACGGAGTCTCTAGGTGAAAGTATGTGGAAGGAGTTAGGTGCCGAAGAAATGTACGGCGGGGAATATTATCTGCAATACTAGAAAGGTGCATTTTCTGGAGAAAATGCGTGTGATTGCTGAGCGTGCAAACTGTTGCTCATGACAGCCCATAGTAACGAATACCTAGCATATGTGGTGTGTGTAGACACGTGTGTGTGTGTGGGCGTGTGCGTGTTTCTTAACATGACTGACCGTGGATCGTCTGTTCAAATTGAAACGGCTGAACCAAAGCATAATATGTGTATGTAATGTTAAAACTGTGGGAAATGTGGCAGTTTAAAACACTTCTTTGAAGGAGTTGTAATGAGTGTCCAAGTGATAAGTAATAATGTTAGAAATGTACTAAAATGTAATAATACTAAGAAGTAAAAAAGGTATGAAAATATGTAAGACATGTTGAAATGGAGAAGAGTGAAATAAGCACAAGAGCTGCATATGTAAGAGAGCAGCAGTGCAGCAGAAACTACTGTGAAAAAGAGTGGAAATGTACTAAAATATACTAAAATGTAACAGTACTAAGAAGTAAAAAGGTATAAAAATATGTAGTTGGTAGGAAGACTACGAAGGCTAAAAGAACTTTCTGTTAGTAGGAAGGCTTATGTGAAAAGCTGGAAGGTATTGGTAGTATGAAGAGTAGGAAGGCAGTGACAAGTAATAATGTTAGAAATGTACTAAAATGTAATAATACTAAGAAGTAAAAAAGGTATGAAAGTATGTAAAAGACACGTTGAAATGGAGAAGAGTGAAATAAGCAGAAGAGCTGCATGTGTAAGAGAGCAGCAGAAACTACTGTGAAATAGAGTGGAAATGTACTAAAATATACTACAATGTAACAATACTAAGAAGTAAAAAGGTATAAAAATGTGCAGCTGGTAGGAAGAGTAGGAAGGCTTATGTGAAAAGCTGGAAGGTACTAGTAGTATGAAGAGTAGGAAGGCAGTGACAAGTAATAATTTTAGAAATGTACTAAAATGTAATAATACTAATAAGTAAAAAAGGTATGAAAATATGTAAAAGACATGTTGAAATGGAGAAGAGTGAAATAAGCACAAGAGCTGCATGTGTAAGAGAGCAGCAGAGCAGCAGAAACTACTGTGAAAGAGTGGAAATGTACTAAAATGTACTAAAATGTAACAATACTAAGAAGCAAAAAGGTATAAAAATATGTAGTTGGTAGGAAGAGTAGGAAGGCGAACAAACTATCCAGGCATCAGGACAGATAGTTAGTAGGAAGGTTGATGTGAAAAGCTGGAGGGTACTAGTAGTATGAAGAGTAGGAAGGCAGTGACAAGTAATAATGTTAAAAATGTACTAAAATGTATTAATACTAACAAGTAAAAAAGGTATGAAAATATGTTAAAGATATGTTGAAATGGAGAAGAGTGAAATAAGCAGAACAGCTGCATGTGTAAGAGAGCAGCAGAGCAGCAGAAACTACTGTGAAAAAGACTGGAACACTAGTGTCAAACAAACGTTAATATCTCAAAAAGTATACATCGCATCGCTTATATATTGACATTGTGAGTGAGAGCAGAAGCAGCTGAAGGGTTTGATGTATAATATGTGTATGTAGTATTAAAGTTGTGTGAACTGTCACAGTTTTAAAATGTGTGAATTTAGTAAAAAGTGCAGCCTGTAAAATCTGCTAGAGTGAATTGTGACATCACGCACTCTAGCGTAGCTCCATAGGGTCCCATTATAAAGGTTGAAAAAAGTATAAAACGTAAACTGCGATTACTCAAAAAGTACAAAAGGTATGAAAAAGCTGAATTAAAGTGATAAAGTACTAAAAGTGGTGACCCGTTTAAAGTTTGAATGGAGTTAATAGCTTAAAGTATGAAAGAGTAGTTAGAGTTCAAAGAGGGCATGGTTTTAACATTCCGCCCATAGACTTCCATTGTAAAAAAAAGTAGAAAAAAGTAGAATAGTTTAAAAAGTAGAATAGATATCAAAAAGTTGAATACACGCGCCTATGTCCTAAACAAGCTGAACATTTTAAAGTTTGAACGGAGTTTCTAGCTAAAAGTATGAAGGAGTAGATAGGTGCCAAAAAAGTGTACGGATTAATAATAATAATAATAATAATAATAATAATAACTAGAAAGGTGCATTTTCTGGAGAAAATGCGTGTGATTGCTGAGCGTGCAAACGGTTGCTCGTGACAGCCCATAGTAACGAATACCTAGCATATGTGGTGTGTGTAGGCACGTGTGGGCGTGGGCGTGTGCGTGTTTCTTAACATGACTGACCGTGGATCGTCTGTTCAAATTGAAACGGCTGAACCAAAGTATAATATGTGTATGTAATGTTAAAACTGTGAGAAATGTGGCAGTTTAAAACACTTCTGTGAAGGAGCTGTAATGAGTGTCAAAGTGATAAGTAATAATGTTAGAAATGTACTAAAATTTCATAATAGTAACAAGTACAAAAGTAAGAAAATATGTAGGGAGGCTTATGTGTAAAAGGTGGAAGGAGATAGTAGGAAGACTATTTTGTAAAATCTGGAAGGTACAAGGAGTATGAATAGCAGGTATGAAGAGTAGATATATATTCAGTTGAAAAAAACAGAAAATACGAAAGTGACAAGTAATAATGTTAGAAATGTACTAAAATGTAACAGTACTAAGAAGTAAAAAGGTATAAAAATATGTAGTTGGTAGGAAGACTACGAAGGCTAACAAACTATCTGTTAGTAGGAAGGCTTATGTGAAAAGCTGGAAGGTACTAGTAGTATGAAGAGTAGGAAGGCAGTGACAAGTAATAATGTTAGAAATGTACTAAAATGTAATAATACTAACAAGTAAAAAAGGTATGAAAATATGTAAAAGACATGTTGAAATGAAGAAGAGTGAAATAAGCACAAGTGCTGCATGTGTAAGAGAGGAGGAGTGCAGCAGAAAATACTGTGAAATAGAGTGGGAATGTTCTAAAATGTACTAAAATGTAACAGTACTAAGAAGTAAAAAGGTATAAAAATATGTAGTTGGTAGGAAGACTACGAAGGCTAAAAAAACTTTCTGTTAGTAGGAAGGCTTATGTGAAAAGCTGGAAGGTACTGGTAGTATGAAGAGTAGGAAGGCAGTGACAAGTAATAATGTTAGAAATGTAGTAAAATGTAATAATACTAAGAAGTAAAAAATGTATGAAAGTATGTAAAAGACATGTTGAAATGGAGAAGAGTGAAATAAGCAGAAGAGCTGCATGTGTAAGAGAGCAGCAGAAACTACTGTGAAATAGAGTGGAAATGTACTAAAATATACTAAAATGTAACAATACTAAGAAGTAAAAAGGTATAAAAATGTGCAGCTGGTAGGAAGAGTAGGAAGGCTTATGTGAAAAGCTGGAAGGTACTAGTAGTATGAAGAGTAGGAAGGCAGTGACAAGTAATAATTTTAGAAATGTACTAAAATGTAATAATACTAAGAAGTAAAAAAGGTATGAAAATATGTAAAAGACATGTTGAAATGGAGAAGAGTGAAATAAGCACAAGAGCTGCATGTGTAAGAGAGCAGCAGAGCAGCAGAAACTACTGTGAAAGAGTGGAAATGTACTAAAATGTACTAAAATGTAACAATACTAAGAAGCAAAAAGGTATAAAAATATGTAGTTGGTAGGAAGACTATGAAGGCGAACAAACTATCTGTTAGGAAGGCTGATGTGAAAAGCTGGAGGG
This sequence comes from Centroberyx gerrardi, assembly GCF_048128805.1. Taxonomy (NCBI): domain Eukaryota; kingdom Metazoa; phylum Chordata; class Actinopteri; order Beryciformes; family Berycidae; genus Centroberyx; species Centroberyx gerrardi. The sequence goes on from NC_136002.1 coordinate 33,658,264, forward strand.
TACTAGTAGTATGAAGAGTAGGAAGGCAGTGACAAGTAATAATGTTAAAAATGTACTAAAATGTATTAATACTAACAAGTAAAAAAGGTATGAAAATATGTTAAAGATATGTTGAAATGGAGAAGAGTGAAATAAGCAGAACAGCTGCATGTGTAAGAGAGCAGCAGAGCAGCAGAAACTACTGTGAAAAAGAGTGGAACACTAGTGTCAAACAAACGTTAATATCTCAAAAACTATACATCGCATCGCTTATATATTGACATTGTGAGTGAGAGCAGAAGCAGCTGAAGGGTTTGGTGTATAATATGTGTATGTAGTATTAAAGTTGTGTGAACTGTCACAGTTTAAAAATGTGTGAATTTAGTAAAAAGTACAGCCTGTAAAGTCTGCTAGAGTGAATTGTGACATCACGCACTCTAGCGTAGCTCCATAGGCTGCCATTATAAAGGTTTAAAAAAGTATAAAACTTAAACTGTGATTACTCAAAAAGTACAAAAGGTATGAAAAAGCTGAATAAGAGTAATAAAGTACTAAAAGTGGTGACCCGTTTAAAGTTTGAATGGAGTGTCTAGCTTAAAGTATGAAAGAGTAGTTAGAGTTCAAAGAGGGCATGGTTTGAACATTCCGCCCATAGACTCCCATTGTAAAAAAAAGTCGAAAAAAGTAGAATAGTTTAAAAAGTAGAATAGATATCAAAAAGTTGAATACACGCGCCTATGTCCTAAACAAGCTGAACATTTTAAAGTTTGAACGGAGTTTCTAGCTAAAAGTATGAAGGAGGAGATAGGTGCCAAAAAAGTGTACGGATTAATAATAATAATAATAATAATAATAATAATAATAATAAATAGTGGGAATATTATACCTGTGATTGCTGAGTCAGCAATCACACAATAATAAATAGTGGGAATATTATACCTGTGATTGCTGAGTCAGCAATCACACAACTAGAACGGTGCATTTTCTGGAGAAAATGCGTGTGATTGCTGAGCGTGCAAACTGTTGCTCGCGACAGCCCATAGTAACGAATACCTAGCATATGTGGTGTGTGTAGGCACGTGTGTGTGTGGGCGTGTCCATGTGCGTGTTTCTTAACATGACTGACCGTGTATTTTCTGTTCAAATTAAAACGGCTGAACCAAAGTATATGTGTATGTAATGTTAAAACTGTGGGAAATGTGGCAGTTTAAAACACTTCTTTGAAGGAGCTGTAATGAGTGTCCAAGTGATAAGTAATGATGTTAGAAATGTACTAAAATGTAAAAATAGTGAGAAGAAAAGGGTGAGCAAATGTGTAAAAGACACATTAAAATGGAGAAGATTGAAAAAATGAGAAGTGTGTGTCCAACAATGTGAGTGAGAGAAATGTTGCAAGGTACTAGTAGTATGAAAAGTAGGAAGAGTAAGAAGGCAGTGACAAGTAATAATGTTAGAACTGTACTAAAATGTAATAATACTAATAAGTAAAAAAGGTATGAAAGTATGTAAAAGACATGTTGAAATGGAGAAGAGTGAAATAAGCAGAAGAGCTGCATGTGTAAGAGAGCAGCAGAAACTACTGTGAAATAGAGTGGAAATGTACTAAAATATACTAAAATGTAACAATACTAAGAAGTAAAAAGGTATAAAAATGTGCAGCTGGTAGGAAGAGTAGGAAGGCTTATGTGAAAAGCTGGAAGGTACTAGTAGTATGAAGAGTAGGAAGGCAGTGACAAGTAATAATTTTAGAAATGTACTAAAATGTAATAATACTAAGAAGTCAAAAAGGTATGAAAATATGTAAAAGACATGTTGAAAAGGAGATGAGTGAAATAAGCAGAAGAGCTGCATGTGTAAGAGAGCAGCAGAGCAGCAGAAACTACTGTGAAAGAGTGGAAATGTACTAAAATGTACTAAAATGTAACAATACTAAGAAGCAAAAAGGTATAAAAACATGTAGTTGGTAGGAAGACTATGAAGGCGAACAAACTATCTGTTAGGAAGGCCGATGTGAAAAGCTGGAGGGTACTAGTAGTATGAAGAGTAGGAAGGCAGTGACAAGTAATAATGTTAAAAATGTACTAAAATGTATTAATACTAACAAGTAAAAAAGGTATGAAAATATGTTAAAGATATGTTGAAATGGAGAAGAGTGAAATAAGCAGAACAGCTGCATGTGTAAGAGAGCAGCAGAGCAGCAGAAACTACTGTAAAAGAGACTGGAACACTAGTGTCAAACAAACGTTAATATCTCAAAAAGTATACATCGCATCGCTTATATATTGACATTGTGAGTGAGAGCAGAAGCAGCTGAAGGGTTTGATGTATAATATGTGTATGTAGTATTAAAGTTGTGTGAACTGTCACAGTTTTAAAATGTGTGAATTTAGTAAAAAGTGCAGCCTGTAAAGTCTGCTAGAGTGAATTGTGACATCACGCACTCTAGCGTAGCTCCATAGGGTCCCATTATAAAGGTTGAAAAAAGTATAAAACGTAAACTGCGATTACTCAAAAAGTACAAAAGGTATGAAAAAGCTGAATTAAAGTGATAAAGTACTAAAAGTGGTGACCCGTTTAAAGTTTGAATGGAGTTAATAGCTTAAAGTATGAAAGAGTAGTTAGAGTTCAAAGAGGGCATGGTTTTAACATTCCGCCCATAGACTTCCATTGTAAAAAAAAGTAGAAAAAAGTAGAATAGTTTAAAAAGTAGAATAGATATCAAAAAGTTGAATACACGCGCCTATGTCCTAAACAAGCTGAACATTTTAAAGTTTGAACGGAGTTTCTAGCTAAAAGTATGAAGGAGTAGATAGGTGCCAAAAAAGTGTACGGATTAATAATAATAATAATAATAATAACTAGAAAGGTGCATTTTCTGGAGAAAATGCGTGTGATTGCTGAACGTGCAAACTGTTGCTCGTGACAGCCCATAGTAACGAATACCTAGCATATGTGGTGTGTGTAGGCACGTGTGTGTGTCGGCGTGTCCGTGTGCGTGTTTCTTAACATGACTGACCGTGTATCAAATTGAAACGGCTGAACCAAAGTATATGTGTATGTAATGTTAAAACTGTGGGAAATGTGGCAGTTTGTGTGTCCAACAACGTGAGTGAGAGAAATGCTGGAAGGTACTAGTAGTATGAAAAGTAGGAAGAGTAAGAAGGCAGTGACAAGTAGTAATGTTAGAAATGTACTAAAATGTAATAATACTAACAAGTAAAAAGGTATGAAAATATGTAAAAGACATGTTGAAATGGAGAAGAGTGAAAAAAGGACAAGTGGAGAAGAGCTGCATGTGTAAGAGAGCAGCAGTGGAACAGAAAGTAGTGTGACAGAGTGGAGCCCTAGTGTCGAACAAACGTTAATAACTCAAAAACTATACATCATATTGCTTATATATTTACATTGTGAGTGAGAGCAGAAGTAGCTGAAGAGTTTAATATATAACATATGTATGTAATGTTAAAGTTGTGGAAGTGATTGAAGGTTAAAAGACAAAATCTGTTCAAAAAAGGCACACACAATATAGCACTGGTATCGAACAAACATCCATATCTCAAAAACTACAAATCCCATCACTTAGATATTTACATTGTGATACACGGAAGAAGTATGTGAAGCGTTTGATATATAATATAAGTATGTAGTGTAAAAATTGTGGGAGGTACTACAGTTTAAATACTGCAAGTGTAAAAAGAAAAAGCTGTTTAAAGTAGTCAAAAGACTGTAAAGCAGTAGTGTTGAACAAACGTCCCTAACTCAAAAACTACAAGTGCTATCACTTAGATATTTACATTGTGAGTGACAGAAGAAATAGCCAAAGAATTTGATGTAAAATATATGTCTGTAGTGTGAAAATTAAATTGTGGGAATAGTGACAGTTTAGAAAAGTGTACAAGACAAGGCTGTTCAAAGGAGAGAAAAGTACTGTAAAACACAGTTTTGCACTAGTGTTGAACAAACGTCCCTAACTCAAAAAGTATAAAAGCTATGAGTTAGATATTGACATTGTGAGTGGCAGAAGAAGTAGCTGAACAGTTTGATATCTAATATGTGGATGTAGTGTGAAAGTTGTGGGAGTCATGACAGTTTAAGAAAATTGAATATTTAGTGACAATCACAGCCTCTACAGTCTGTAGAGTCTGCTAGAGTGCGTGATGACATCACGCACTCTAGCATTTGAACAGTCCTCCCATAGACTTACATTGTAAAATAGAAAAATAGAAAAAAGTAGAATATTTTAAAAAGTAGAAATCAGATTGCTTATAAAAATACAAGCACGCATCTCCTAAAGAAGCCGGACAGTGGAAAGTTTGAACGGAGTCTCTAGGTGAAAGTATGTGGAAGGAGTTAGGTGCCGAAGAAATGTACGGTGGGGAATATTATCTGCAATACTAGAAAGGTGCATTTTCTGGAGAAAATGCGTGTGATTGCTGAGTGTGCAAACTGTTGCTCGTGACAGCCCATAGTAACGAATACCTAGCATATGTGGTGTGTGTAGGCACGTGTGGGCGTGGGCGTGTGCGTGTTTCTTAACATGACTGACCGTGGATCGTCTGTTCAAATTGAAACGGCTGAACCAAAGTATAATATGTGTATGTAATGTTAAAACTGTGAGAAATGTGGCAGTTTAAAACACTTCTGTGAAGGAGCTGTAATGAGTGTCAAAGTGATATGTAATAATGTTAGAAATGTACTAAAATTTCATAATAGTAACAAGTACAAAAGTAAGAAAATATGTAGGGAGGCTTATGTGTAAAAGGTGGAAGGAGATAGTAGGAAGACTATTTTGTAAAATCTGGAAGGTACAAGGAGTATGAATAGCAGGTATGAAGAGTAGATATATATTCATTTGAAAAAAACAGAAAATACGAAAGTGACAAGTAATAATGTTAGAAATGTACTAAAATGTAACAGTACTAAGAAGTAAAAAGGTATAAAAATATGTAGTTGGTAGGAAGACTACGAAGGCTAACAAACTATCTGTTAGTAGGAAGGCTTATGTGAAAAGCTGGAAGGTACTAGTAGTATGAAGAGTAGGAAGGCAGTGACAAGTAATAATGTTAGAAATGTACTAAAATGTAATAATATTAACAAGTAAAAAAGGTATGAAAATATGTAAAAGACATGTTGAAATGAAGAAGAGTGAAATAAGCACAAGTGCTGCATGTGTAAGAGAGGAGGACTGCAGCAGAAAATACTGTGAAATAGAGTGGGAATGTTCTAAAATGTACTAAAATGTAACAGTACTAAGAAGTAAAAAGGTATAAAAATATGTAGTTGGTAGGAAGACTACGAAGGCTAAAAAAACTTTCTGTTAGTAGGAAGGCTTATGTGAAAAGCTGGAAGGTACTGGTAGTATGAAGAGTAGGAAGGCAGTGACAAGTAATAATGTTAGAAATGTACTAAAATGTAATAATACTAAGAAGTAAAAAAGGTTTGAAAGTATGTAAAAGACACGTTGAAATGGAGAAGAGTGAAATAAGCAGAAGAGCTGCATGTGTAAGAGAGCAGCAGAAACTACTGTGAAATAGAGTGGAAATGTACTAAAATATACTAAAATGTAACAATACTAAGAAGTAAAAAGGTATAAAAATGTGCAGCTGGTAGGAAGAGTAGGAAGGCTTATGTGAAAAGCTGGAAGGTACTAGTAGTATGAAGAGTAGGAAGGCAGTGACAAGTAATAATTTTAGAAATGTCCTAAAATGTAATAATACTAAGAAGTCAAAAAGGTATGAAAATATGTAAAAGACATGTTGAAAAGGAGATGAGTGAAATAAGCAGAAGAGCTGCATGTGTAAGAGAGCAGCAGAGCAGCAGAAACTACTGTGAAAGAGTGGAAATGTACTAAAATGTACTAAAATGTAACAATACTAAGAAGCAAAAAGGTATAAAAACATGTAGTTGGTAGGAAGACTATGAAGGCGAACAAACTATCTGTTAGGAAGGCTGATGTGAAAAGCTGGAGGGTACTAGTAGTATGAAGAGTAGGAAGGCAGTGACAAGTAATAATGTTAAAAATGTACTAAAATGTATTAATACTAACAAGTAAAAAAGGTATGAAAATATGTTAAATATATGTTGAAATGGAGAAGAGTGAAATAAGCAGAACAGCTGCATGTGTAAGAGAGCAGCAGAGCAGCAGAAACTACTGTAAAAGAGACTGGAACACTAGTGTCAAACAAACGTTAATATCTCAAAAAGTATACATCGCATCGCTTATATATTGACATTGTGAGTGAGAGCAGAAGCAGCTGAAGGGTTTGATGTATAATATGTGTATGTAGTATTAAAGTTGTGTGAACTGTCACAGTTTTAAAATGTGTGAATTTAGTAAAAAGTGCAGCCTGTAAAGTCTGCTAGAGTGAATTGTGACATCACGCACTCTAGCGTAGCTCCATAGGGTCCCATTATAAAGGTTGAAAAAAGTATAAAACGTAAACTGCGATTACTCAAAAAGTACAAAAGGTATGAAAAAGCTGAATTAAAGTGATAAAGTACTAAAAGTGGTGACCCGTTTAAAGTTTGAATGGAGTTAATAGCTTAAAGTATGAAAGAGTAGTTAGAGTTCAAAGAGGGCATGGTTTTAACATTCCGCCCATAGACTTCCATTGTAAAAAAAAGTAGAAAAAAGTAGAATAGTTTAAAAAGTAGAATAGATATCAAAAAGTTGAATACACGCGCCTATGTCCTAAACAAGCTGAACATTTTAAAGTTTGAACGGAGTTTCTAGCTAAAAGTATGAAGGAGTAGATAGGTGCCAAAAAAGTGTACGGATTAATAATAATAATAATAATAATAATAATAAATAGTGGGAATATTATACCTGTGATTGCTGAGTCAGCAATCACACAACTAGAAAGATGCATTTTCTGGAGAAAATGCGTGTGATTGCTGAGCGTGCAAACTGTTGCTCGCGACAGCCCATAGTAATGAATACCTAGCATATGTGGTGTGTGTAGGCACGTGTGTGTGTTGGCGTGTCCGTGTGCGTGTTTCTTAACATGACTGACCGTGTATTTTCTGTTCAAATTAAAACGGCTGAACCAAAGTATATGTGTATGTAATGTTAAAACTGTGGGAAATGTGGCAGTTTAAAACACTTCTTTGAAGGAGCTGTAATGAGTGTCCAAGTGATAAGTAATGATGTTAGAAATGTACTAAAATGTAAAAATAGTGAGAAGAAAAGGGTGAGCAAATGTGTAAAAGACACATTAAAATGGAGAAGATTGAAAAAATGAGAAGTGTGTGTCCAACAACGTGAGTGAGAGAAATGTTGGAAGGTACTAGTAGTATGAAAAGTAGGAAGAGTAAGAAGGCAGTGACAAGTAATAATGTTAGAAATGTACTAAAATGTAATAATACTAATAAGTAAAAAAGGTATAAAAATGTGCAGTTGGTAGGAAGAGTAGGAAGGCTTATGTGAAAAGCTGGAAGGTACTGGTAGTATGAAGAGTAGGAAAGCAGTGACAAGTAATAATGTTAGAAATGTACTAAAATGTAATAATACTAAGAAGTAAAAAAGGTATGAAAGTATGTAAAAGACATGTTGAAATGGAGAAGAGTGAAATAAGCAGAAGAGCTGCATGTGTAAGAGAGCAGCAGAAACTACTGTGAAATAGAGTGGAAATGTACTAAAATATACTAAAATGTAACAATACCAAGAAGTAAAAAGGTATAAAAATGTGCAGCTGGTAGGAAGAGTAGGAAGGCTTATGTGAAAAGCTGGAAGGTACTAGTAGTATGAAGAGTAGGAAGGCAGTGACAAGTAATAATTTTAGAAATGTACTAAAATGTAATAATACTAAGAAGTCAAAAAGGTATGAAAATATGTAAAAGACATGTTGAAAAGGAGATGAGTGAAATAAGCAGAAGAGCTGCATGTGTAAGAGAGCAGCAGAGCAGCAGAAACTACTGTGAAAGAGTGGAAATGTACTAAAATGTACTAAAATGTAACAATACTAAGAAGCAAAAAGGTATAAAAACATGTAGTTGGTAGGAAGACTATGAAGGCGAACAAACTATCTGTTAGGAAGGCTGATGTGAAAAGCTGGAGGGTACTAGTAGTATGAAGAGTAGGAAGGCAGTGACAAGTAATAATGTTAAAAATGTACTAAAATGTATTAATACTAACAAGTAAAAAAGGTATGAAAATATGTTAAAGATATGTTGAAATGGAGAAGAGTGAAATAAGCAGAACAGCTGCATGTGTAAGAGAGCAGCAGAGCAGCAGAAACTACTGTGAAAGAGACTGGAACACTAGTGTCAAACAAACGTTAATATCTCAAAAAGTATACATCGCATCGCTTATATATTGACATTGTGAGTGAGAGCAGAAGCAGCTGAAGGGTTTGATGTATAATATGTGTATGTAGTATTAAAGTTGTGTGAACTGTCACAGTTTTAAAATGTGTGAATTTAGTAAAAAGTGCAGCCTGTAAAGTCTGCTAGAGTGAATTGTGACATCACGCACTCTAGCGTAGCTCCATAGGGTCCCATTATAAAGGTTGAAAAAAGTATAAAACGTAAACTGCGATTACTCAAAAAGTACAAAAGGTATGAAAAAGCTGAATTAAAGTGATAAAGTACTAAAAGTGGTGACCCGTTTAAAGTTTGAATGGAGTTAATAGCTTAAAGTATGAAAGAGTAGTTAGAGTTCAAAGAGGGCATGGTTTTAACATTCCGCCCATAGACTTCCATTGTAAAAAAAAGTAGAAAAAAGTAGAATAGTTTAAAAAGTAGAATAGATATCAAAAAGTTGAATACACGCGCCTATGTCCTAAACAAACTGAACATTTTAAAGTTTGAACGGAGTTTCTAGCTAAAAGTATGAAGGAGTAGATAGGTGCCAAAAAAGTGTACGGATTAATAATAATAATAACTAGAAAGGTGCATTTTCTGGAGAAAATGCGTGTGATTGCTGAGAGTGCAAACTGTGGCACTGGTGCAGTTTAGTGTGGGTACAGCTCACCCTTTCTGTTGGCTGTCTGTGACTGGTCTATCACTCTCCTCTTTCCCTCTTTCTTATCCTATGGCTGTATCTATGTCACATATTTCTGTCTGTGTGTGTGTGTGTGTGTGTGTGTGCGTGCGGGTGGATGTGTACGTACCAGCAGCTGTATGTGTGTGTGTGTGTGTGTGTGTGTGTGTGTGTGCGCGTGTTTTTGAACATGACTGTGGATCATCTGTTCAAACTGAAACAGCTGAAGCAAAGTATAATATGTGTATGTAATGTTAAAACTGTGAGAAATGTGGCAGTTTAAAACACTTCTGTGAAGGAGCTGTAATGAGTGTTAAAGTGATAAGTACTAATGTTAGAAATGTACTAAAATTTCATAATAGTAACAAGTACAAAAGTAAGAAAATATGTAGGAAGGCTTATGTATAAAAGGTGGAAGGAGATCGTAGGAAGACTATTTTGTCAAATCTGAAAGGTACAAGGAGTATGAATAGCAGGTATGAAAAGTAGGTATATATTCAGTGGAAAAAAACAGAAAATATGAAAGTGACAAGTAATCATGTTAGAAATGTACTAAAATGTAATAATACTAACAAGTAAAAAGGTATGAAAATATCTAAAAGACATGTTGAAATGGAGAAGAGTGAAAAAAGGACAAGTGGAGAAGAGCTGCATGTGTAAGAGAGCAGCAGTGGAACAGAAAGTAGTGGTAGTAGTAGAGTGGAGCCCTAGTGTCGAACAAACGTTAATAACTCAAAAACTATACATCATATTGCTTATATATTTACATTGTGAGTGAGAGCAGAAGTAGCTGAAGAGTTTAATATATAGCATATGTATTTAATGTTAAAGTTGTGGAAGTGATTGAAGGTTAAAAGACAAAATCTGTTCAAAAAAGGCACACACAATATAGCACTGGTGTCGAACAAACATCCATATCTCAAAAACTACAAATCCCATCACTTAGATATTTACATTGTGATACACGGAAGAAGTATGTGAAGAGTTTGATATATAATATAAGTACGTAGTGTGAAAATTGTGGGAGGTACTACAGTTTAAATACTGCAAGTGTAAAAAGAAAAAGCTGTTTAAAGTAGTCAAAAGACTGTAAAGCAGTAGTGTTGAACAAACGTCCCTAACTCAAAAACTACAAGTGCTATCACTTAGATATTTACATTGTGAGTGACAGAAGAAATAGCCAAAGACTTTGATGTAAAATATATGTCTGTAGTGTGAAAATTGTGGGAATAGTGACAGTTTAGAAAAGTGTACAAGACAAGGCTGTTCAAAGGAGAGAAAAGTACTGTAAAACACAGTTTTGCACTAGTGTTGAACAAACGTCCCTAACTCAAAAAGTATAAAAGCTATGAGTTAGATATTGACATTGTGAGTGGCAGAAGAAGTAGCTGAACAGTTTGATATCTAATATGTGGATGTAGTGTGAATGTTGTGGGAGTCATGACCGTTTAAGAAAATTGAATATTTAGTGACAATCACAGCCTCTACAGTCTGTAGAGTCTGCTAGAGTGTGTGATGACATCACGCACTCTAGCATTTGAACAGTCCTCCCATAGACTTACATTGTAAAATAGAAAAATAGAAAAAAGTAGAATATTTTAAAAAGTAGAAATCAGATTGCTTAGAAAAATACAAGCACGCATCTCCTAAAGAAGCCGAACAGTGGAAAGTTTGAACGGAGTCTCTAGGTGAAAGTATGTGGAAGGAGTTAGGTGCCGAAGAAATGTACGGTGGGGAATATTATCTGCAATACTAGAAAGGTGCATTTTCTGGAGAAAATGCGTGTGATTGCTGAGCGTGCAAACTGTGGCATATGTGGTGTGTGTAGGCACGTGTGGGCGTGGGTGTGTCCGTGTGCGTGTTTCTTAACATGACTGACCGTGTATTGTCTGTTCAAATTAAAACGGCTGAACAAAAGTATATGTGTATGTAATGTTAAAACTGTGGGAAATGTGGCAGTTTAAAACACTTCTTTGAAGGAGCTGTAATGAGTGTCCAAGTGATAAGTAATGATGTTAGAAATGTACTAAAATGTAAAAATAGTGAGAAGAAAAGGGTGAGCAAATGTGTAAAAGACACGTTAAAATGGAGAAGAGTGAAAAAATGAGAAGTGTGTGTGTCCAACAACGTGAGTGAGAGAAATGCTGGAAGGTACTAGTAGTATGAAAAGTAGGAAGAGTAAGAAGGCAGTGACAAGTAGTAATGTTAGAAATGTAATAAAATGTAATAATACTAACAAGTAAAAAGGTATGAAAATATGTAAAAGACATGTTAAAATGGAGAAGAGTGAAAAAAGGACAAGTGGAGAAGAGCTGCATGTGTAAGAGAGCAGCAGTGGAACAGAAAGTAGTGTGACAGAGTGGAGCCCTAGTGTCGAACAAACGTTAATAACTCAAAAACTATACATCATATTGCTTATATATTTACATTGTGAGTGAGAGCAGAAGTAGCTGAAGAGTTTAATATATAACATATGTATGTAATGTTAAAGTTGTGGAAGTGATTGAAGGTTAAAAGACAAAATCTGTTCAAAAAAGGCACACAAGGAAAAGCACTGGTGTCGAACAAACATCCATATCTCAAAAACTACAAATCCCATCACTTAGATATTTACATTGTGATACACAGAAGAAGTATGTGAAGAGTTTGATATATAATATAAGTATGTAGTGTGAAAATTGTGGGAGGTACTACAGTTTAAATACTGCAAGTGTAAAAAGAAAAATCTGTTTAAAGTAGTCAAAATACTGTAAAGCAGTAGTGTTGAACAAACGTCCCTAACTCAAAAACTACAAGTGCTATCACTTAGATATTTACATTGTGAGTGACAGAAGAAATAGCCAAAGACTTTGATGTAAAATATATGTCTGTAGTGTAAAAATTGTGGGAATAGTGACAGTTTAGAAAAGTGTACAAGACAAGGCTGTTCAAAGGAGAGAAAAGTACTGTAAAACAGTTTTGCACTAGTGTTGAACAAACGTCCCTAACTCAAAAAGTATAAAAGCTATGAGTTAGATATTGACATTGTGAGTGGCAGAAGAAGTAGCTGAACAGTTTGATATCTAATATGTGGATGTAGTGTGAATGTTGTGGGAGTGATGACAGTTTAAGAAAATTGAATATTTAGTAAAAATCACAGCCTCTAGAGTCTGTAGAGTCTGCTAGAGTGCGTGATGACATCACGCACTCTAGCATTTGAACAGTCCTCCCATAGACTTACATTGTAAAATAGAAAAATAGAAAAAAGTAGAATATTTTAAAAAGTAGAAATCAGATTGCTTAGAAAAATACAAGCACGCATCTCCTAAAGAAGCCGAACAGTGGAAAGTTTGAACGGAGTCTCTAGGTGAAAGTATGTGGAAGGAGTTAGGTGCCGAAGAAATGTACGGTGGGGAATATTATCTGCAATACTAGAAAGGTGCATTTTCTGGAGAAAATGCGTGTGATTGCTGAGCGTGCAAACTGTTGCTCGTGACAGCCCATAGTAACGAATACCTAGCATATGTGGTGTGTGTAGGCACGTGTGGGCGTGGGCGTGTGCGTGTTTCTTAACATGACTGACCGTGGATCGTCTGTTCAAATTGAAACGGCTGAACCAAAGTATAATATGTGTATGTAATGTTAAAACTGTGAGAAATGTGGCAGTTTAAAACACTTCTGTGAAGGAGCTGTAATGAGTGTCAAAGTGATAAGTAATAATGTTAGAAATGTACTAAAATTTCATAATAGTAACAAGTACAAAAGTAAGAAAATATGTAGGGAGGCTTATGTGTAAAAGGTGGAAGGAGATAGTAGGAAGACTATTTTGTAAAATCTGGAAGGTACAAGGAGTATGAATAGCAGGTATGAAGAGTAGATATATATTCAGTTGAAAAAAACAGAAAATACGAAAGTGACAAGTAATAATGTTAGAAATGTACTAAAATGTAACAGTGCTAAGAAGTAAAAAGGTATAAAAATATGTAGTTGGTAGGAAGACTACGAAGGCTAACAAACTATCTGTTAGTAGGAAGGCTTATGTGAAAAGCTGGAAGGTACTAGTAGTATGAAGAGTAGGAAGGCAGTGACAAGTAATAATGTTAGAAATGTACTAAAATGTAATAATACTAACAAGTAAAAAAGGTATGAAAATATGTAAAAGACATGTTGAAATGGAGAAGAGTGAAATAAGCACAAGTGCTGCATGTGTAAGAGAGGAGGACTGCAGCAGAAAATACTGTGAAATAGAGTGGGAATGTTCTAAAATGTACTAAAATGTAACAGTACTAAGAAGTAAAAAGGTATAAAAATATGTAGTTGGTAGGAAGACTACGAAGGCTAACAAACTATTTGTTAGTAGGAAGGCTTATGTGAAAAGCTGGAAGGTACTAGTAGTATGAAGAGTAGGAAGGCAGTGACAAGTAATAATGTTAGAAATGTACTAAAATGTAATAATACTAACAAGTAAAAAAGGTATGAAAATATGTAAAAGACATGTTGAAATGAAGAAGAGTGAAATAAGCACAAGTGCTGCATGTGTAAGAGAGGAGGAGTGCAGCAGAAAATACTGTGAAATAGAGCGGGAATGTTCTAAAATGTACTAAAATGTAACAGTACTAAGAAGTAAAAAGGTATAAAAATATGTAGTTGGTAGGAAGACTACGAAGGCTAAAAAAACTTTCTGTTAGTAGGAAGGCTTATGTGAAAAGCTGGAAGGTACTAGTAGTATGAAGAGTAGGAAGGCAGTGACAAGTAATAATTTTAGAAATGTCCTAAAATGTAATAATACTAAGAAGTCAAAAAGGTATGAAAATATGTAAAAGACATGTTGAAAAGGAGATGAGTGAAATAAGCAGAAGAGCTGCATGTGTAAGAGAGCAGCAGAGCAGCAGAAACTACTGTGAAAGAGTGGAAATGTACTAAAATGTACTAAAATGTAACAATACTAAGAAGCAAAAAGGTATAAAAACATGTAGTTGGTAGGAAGACTATGAAGGCGAACAAACTATCTGTTAGGAAGGCTGATGTGAAAAGCTGGAGGGTACTAGTAGTATGAAGAGTAGGAAGGCAGTGACAAGTAATAATGTTAAAAATGTACTAAAATGTATTAATACTAACAAGTAAAAAAGGTATGAAAATATGTTAAAGATATGTTGAAATGGAGAAGAGTGAAATAAGCAGAACAGCTGCATGTGTAAGAGAGCAGCAGAGCAGCAGAAACTACTGTAAAAGAGACTGGAACACTAGTGTCAAACAAACGTTAATATCTCAAAAAGTATACATCGCATCGCTTATATATTGACATTGTGAGTGAGAGCAGAAGCAGCTGAAGGGTTTGATGTATAATATGTGTATGTAGTATTAAAGTTGTGTGAACTGTCACAGTTTTAAAATGTGTGAATTTAGTAAAAAGTGCAGCCTGTAAAGTCTGCTAGAGTGAATTGTGACATCACGCACTCTAGCGTAGCTCCATAGGGTCCCATTATAAAGGTTGAAAAAAGTATAAAACGTAAACTGCGATTACTCAAAAAGTACAAAAGGTATGAAAAAGCTGAATTAAAGTGATAAAGTACTAAAAGTGGTGACCCGTTTAAAGTTTGAATGGAGTTAATAGCTTAAAGTATGAAAGAGTAGTTAGAGTTCAAAGAGGGCATGGTTTTAACATTCCGCCCATAGACTTCCATTGTAAAAAAAAGTAGAAAAAAGTAGAATAGTTTAAAAAGTAGAATAGATATCAAAAAGTTGAATACACGCGCCTATGTCCTAAACAAGCTGAACATTTTAAAGTTTGAACGGAGTTTCTAGCTAAAAGTATGAAGGAGTAGATAGGTGCCAAAAAAGTGTACGGATTAATAATAATAATAATAATAATAATAATAATAATAAATAGTGGGAATATTATACCTGTGATTGCTGAGTCAGCAATCACACAACTAGAAAGGTGCATTTTCTGGAGAAAATGCGTGTGATTGCTGAGCGTGCAAACTGTGGCATATGTGGTGTGTGTAGGCACGTGTGGGCGTGGGCGTGTCCGTGTGCGTGTTTCTTAACATGACTGACCGTGTATTGTCTGTTCAAATTAAAACGGCTGAACCAAAGTATATGTGTATGTAATGTTAAAACTGTGGGAAATGTGGCAGTTTAAAACACTTCTTTGAAGGAGCTGTAATGAGTGTCCAAGTGATAAGTAATGATGTTAGAAATGTACTAAAATGTAAAAATAGTGAGAAGAAAAGGGTGAGCAAATGTGTAAAAGACACGTTAAAATGGAGAAGAGTGAAAAAATGAGAAGTGTGTGTGTCCAACAACGTGAGTGAGAGAAATGCTGAAAGGTAAGTATGAAAAGTAGGAAGAGTAAGAAGGCAGTGACAAGTAGTAATGTTAGAAATGTACTAAAATGTAATAATACTAACAAGTAAAAAGGTATGAAAATATGTAAAAGACATGTTAAAATGGAGAAGAGTGAAAAAAGGACAAGTGGAGAAGAGCTGCATGTGTAAGACAGCAGCAGTGGAACAGAAAGTAGTGTGACAGAGTGGAGCCCTAGTGTTGAACAAACGTTAATAACTCAAAAACTATACATCATATTGTTTATATATTTACATTGTGAGTGAGAGCAGAAGTAGCTGAAGAGTTTAATATATAACATATGTATGTAATGTTAAAGTTGTGGAAGTGATTGAAGGTTAAAGACAAAATCTGTTCAAAAAAGGCACACAAGGAAAAGCACTGGTGTCGAACAAACATCCATATCTCAAAAACTACAAATCCCATCACTTAGATATTTACATTGTGATACACGGAAGAAGTATGTGAAGAGTTTGATATATAATATAAGTATGTAGTGTGAAAATTGTGGGAGGTACTACAGTTTAAATACTGCAAGTGTAAAAAGAAAAATTTGTTTAAAGTAGTCAAAAGACTGTAAAGCAGTAGTGTTGAACAAACGTCCCTAACTGAAAAACTACAAGTGCTATCACTTAGATATTTACATTGTGAGTGACAGAAGAAATAGCCAAAGAATTTGATGTAAAATATATGTCTGTAGTGTGAAAATTGTGGGAATAGTGACAGTTTTGACAAGTGTACAAGACAAGGCTGTTCAAAGGAGAGAAAAGTGCTGTAAAACACAGTTTTGCACTAGTGTTGAACAAACGTCCCTAACTCAACAAGTATAAAAGCTATGGGTTAGATATTGACATTGTGAGTGGCAGAAGAAGTAGCTGAACAGTTTGATATCTAATATGTGGATGTAGTGTGAAAGTTGTGGGAGTCATGACCGTTTAAGAAAATTGAATATTTAGTGACAATCACAGCCTCTACAGTCTGTAGAGTCTGCTAGAGTGCGTGATGACATCACGCACTCTAGCATTTGAACAGTCCTCCCATAGACTTACATTGTAAAATAGAAAAATAGAAAAAAGTAGAATATTTTAAAAAGTAGAAATCAGATTGCTTAGAAAAATACAAGCACGCATCTCCTAAAGAAGCCGAACAGTGGAAAGTTTGAACGGAGTCTCTAGGTGAAAGTATGTGGAAGGAGTTAGGTGCCGAAGAAATGTACGGTGGGGAATATTATCTGCAATACTAGAAAGGTGCATTTTCTGGAGAAAATGCGTGTGATTGCTGAGAGTGCAAACTGTGGCACTGGTGCAGTTTAGTGTGGGTACAGCTCACCCTTTCTGTTGGCTGTCTGTGACTGGTCTATCACTCTCCTCTTTCCCTCTTTCTTATCCTATGGCTGTCATGGTATGTAGTGTTAAAGTTGTGGAAGTGGTTGAAGTTTCAAAGAAACAATCTGTTCAAAATAAGCACACCTGGTATAGCACTGGTGTTGAACAAACATTCATATCTCAAAAACTGAAAGATAGTCTATTAAAAAGCTAGAGAGTAGAGTGAGACAGACAGACAGACAGACAGAGAGAGTGTGTGTGTGGCCCCCCACGTGTGTATGAAAATGGACAAGTGCAGAGCGCTGCATTAGGAGAGCAGCAGTGGCCCAAGTGGAGCTCAAACGTTCATAATTCAAAAACTACAAATCCCATCACTTAGATGTTTACACTGTGAGAGAGAGCAGGACTGGCTGAACATTTTAATGTGTAAAATATGCATGTAGTGTTAACATTTTGGAAATTGTGACAGTTCAAATATGTGTAAACAGAAAAAAGCTGTTCATAACAGCCAAAAACAGTATAGCACTAGTGTTGAACAAGCCATCATAGCTAAAAACCTACAAATCCCACAACTTAGGTATTTACATTGTGAGAGACAGAAGAAGTATGTGAACATTTTGATATATAATATATGTATGTAGTGTGTATTGTGGGAACTACTACAGTTTAAATACTGCATGTGTAAAAAGAAAAAGCTGTTTAAAATAGGCAAAATTACTGTAAAGCACTAGTGTTGAACAAACAGCCCTAACTCAAAAAGTATAAACGTTATGGCTTAGATATTGACATTGTGAGTGGCACAAGAAGTAGCTGAACAGTTTGATATCTAATATGTGGATGTAGTGTGAATGTTGTGGGAGTGATGACAGTTTAAGAAAATTGAATATTTAATGAAAATCACAGCCTCTACAGTCTGTAGAGTCTGCTAGAGTGAGTGATGACATCAGGTGCTCTAGCGTAGCTCCATAGGCTGCCATTATAAAGATTGAAAAAAGTCTAAAACTTAAACTGTGATTACTCAAAAAGTACAAAAGATATCAAAAAGCTGAATTAAAGTGATAAAGTACTAAAAGTGGTGACCTGTTTAAAGTTTGAATGGAGTTTATAGCTGAAAGTATGAAAGAGTAGTTAGAGTTAAAACGGGGCATGGTTTGAACAGTCCTCCCATAGACTTACATTGTAAAACAGAAAAATAGAAAAAAGTAGAATATTTTAAAAAGTAGAAATCAGATTGCTTAGAAAAATACAAGCACGCATCTCCTAAAGAAGCCGAACAGTGGAAAGTTTGAACGGAGTCTCTAGGTGAAAGTATGTGGAAGGAGTTAGGTGCCGAAGAAATGTACGGTGGGGAATATTATCTGCAATACTAGAAAGGTGCATTTTCTGGAGAAAATGCGTGTGATTGCTGAGCGTGCAAACTGTTGCTCGTGACAGCCCATAGTAACGAATACCTAGCATATGTGGTGTGTGTAGGCACGTGTGGGCGTGGGCGTGTGCGTGTTTCTTAACATGACTGACCGTGGATCGTCTGTTCAAATTGAAACGGCTGAACCAAAGTATAATATGTGTATGTAATGTTAAAACTGTGAGAAATGTGGCAGTTTAAAACACTTCTGTGAAGGAGCTGTAATGAGTGTCAAAGTGATAAGTAATAATGTTAGAAATGTACTAAAATTTCATAATAGTAACAAGTACAAAAGTAAGAAAATATGTAGGGAGGCTTATGTGTAAAAGGTGGAAGGAGATAGTAGGAAGACTATTTTGTAAAATCTGGAAGGTACAAGGAGTATGAATAGCAGGTATGAAGAGTAGATATATATTCAGTTGAAAAAAACAGAAAATACGAAAGTGACAAGTAATAATGTTAGAAATGTACTAAAATGTAACAGTACTAAGAAGTAAAAAGGTATAAAAATATGTAGTTGGTAGGAAGACTACGAAGGCTAACAAACTATCTGTTAGTAGGAAGGCTTATGTGAAAAGCTGGAAGGTACTAGTAGTATGAAGAGTAGGAAGGCAGTGACAAGTAATAATGTTAGAAATGTACTAAAATGTAATAATACTAACAAGTAAAAAAGGTATGAAAATATGTAAAAGACATGTTGAAATGAAGAAGAGTGAAATAAGCACAAGTGCTGCATGTGTAAGAGAGGAGGAGTGCAGCAGAAAATACTGTGAAATAGAGTGGGAATGTTCTAAAATGTACTAAAATGTAACAGTACTAAGAAGTAAAAAGGTATAAAAATATGTAGTTGGTAGGAAGACTACGAAGGCTAACAAACTATCTGTTAGTAGGAAGGCTTATGTGAAAAGCTGGAAGGTACTAGTAGTATGAAGAGTAGGAAGGCAGTGACAAGTAATAATGTTAGAAATGTACTAAAATGTAATAATACTAACAAGTAAAAAAGGTATGAAAATATGTAAAAGACATGTTGAAATGAAGAAGAGTGAAATAAGCACAAGTGCTGCATGTGTAAGAGAGGAGTGCAGCAGAAAATACTGTGAAATAGAGTGGGAATGTTCTAAAATGTACTAAAATGTAACAGTACTAAGAAGTAAAAAGGTATAAAAATATGTAGTTGGTAGGAAGACTACGAAGGCTAACAAACTATCTGTTAGTAGGAAGGCTTATGTGAAAAGCTGGAAGGTACTAGTAGTATGAAGAGTAGGAAGGCAGTGACAAGTAATAATGTTAGAAATGTACTAAAATGTAATAATACTAACAAGTAAAAAAGGTATGAAAATATGTAAAAGACATGTTGAAATGAAGAAGAGTGAAATAAGCACAAGTGCTGCATGTGTAAGAGAGGAGGAGTGCAGCAGAAAATACTGTGAAATAGAGTGGGAATGTTCTAAAATGTACTAAAATGTAACAGTACTAAGAAGTAAAAAGGTATAAAAATATGTAGTTGGTAGGAAGACTACGAAGGCTAACAAACTATCTGTTAGTAGGAAGGCTTATGTGAAAAGCTGGAAGGTACTAGTAGTATGAAGAGTAGGAAGGCAGTGACAAGTAATAATGTTAGAAATGTACTAAAATGTAATAATACTAACAAGTAAAAAAGGTATGAAAATATGTAAAAGACATGTTGAAATGAAGAAGAGTGAAATAAGCACAAGTGCTGCATGTGTAAGAGAGGAGGAGTGCAGCAGAAAATACTGTGAAATAGAGTGGGAATGTTCTAAAATGTACTAAAATGTAACAGTACTAAGAAGTAAAAAGGTATAAAAATATGTAGTTGGTAGGAAGACTACGAAGGCTAAAAAAACTTTCTGTTAGTAGGAAGGCTTATGTGAAAAGCTGGAAGGTACTGGTAGTATGAAGAGTAGGAAGGCAGTGACAAGTAATAATGTTAGAAATGTAGTAAAATGTAATAATACTAAGAAGTAAAAAATGTATGAAAGTATGTAAAAGACATGTTGAAATGGAGAAGAGTGAAATAAGCAGAAGAGCTGCATGTGTAAGAGAGCAGCAGAAACTACTGTGAAATAGAGTGGAAATGTACTAAAATATACTAAAATGTAACAATACTAAGAAGTAAAAAGGTATAAAAATGTGCAGCTGGTAGGAAGAGTAGGAAGGCTTATGTGAAAAGCTGGAAGGTACTAGTAGTATGAAGAGTAGGAAGGCAGTGACAAGTAATAATTTTATAAATGTACTAAAATGTAATAATACTAAGAAGTAAAAAAGGTATGAAAATATGTAAAAGACATGTTGAAATGGAGAAGAGTGAAATAAGCACAAGAGCTGCATGTGTAAGAGAGCAGCAGAGCAGCAGAAACTACTGTGAAAGAGTGGAAATGTACTAAAATGTACTAAAATGTAACAATACTAAGAAGCAAAAAGGTATAAAAACATGTAGTTGGTAGGAAGACTATGAAGGCGAACAAACTATCTGTTAGGAAGGCTGATGTGAAAAGCTGGAGGGTACTAGTAGTATGAAGAGTAGGAAGGCAGTGACAAGTAATAATGTTAAAAATGTACTAAAATGTATTAATACTAACAAGTAAAAAAGGTATGAAAATATGTTAAAGATATGTTGAAATGGAGAAGAGTGAAATAAGCAGAAGAGCTGCATGTGTAAGAGAGCAGCAGAGCAGCAGAAACTACTGTGAAAAAGAGTGGAACACTAGTGTCAAACAAACGTTAATATCTCAAAAACTATACATCGCATCGCTTATATATTGACATTGTGAGTGAGAGCAGAAGCAGCTGAAGGGTTTGGTGTATAATATGTGTATGTAGTATTAAAGTTGTGTGAACTGTCACAGTTTAAAAATGTGTGAATTTAGTAAAAAGTACAGCCTGTAAAGTCTGCTAGAGTGAATTGTGACATCACGCACTCTAGCGTAGCTCCATAGGCTGCCATTATAAAGGTTTAAAAAAGTATAAAACTTAAACTGTGATTACTCAAAAAGTACAAAAGGTATGAAAAAGCTGAATAAGAGTAATAAAGTACTAAAAGTGGTGACCCGTTTAAAGTTTGAATGGAGTGTCTAGCTTAAAGTATGAAAGAGTAGTTAGAGTTCAAAGAGGGCATGGTTTGAACATTCCGCCCATAGACTCCCATTGTAAAAAAAAGTCGAAAAAAGTAGAATAGTTTAAAAAGTAGAATAGATATCAAAAAGTTGAATACACGCGCCTATGTCCTAAACAAGCTGAACATTTTAAAGTTTGAACGGAGTTTCTAGCTAAAAGTATGAAGGAGGAGATAGGTGCCAAAAAAGTGTACGGATTAATAATAATAATAATAATAATAATAATAATAATAACTAGAAAGGTGCATTTTCTGGAGAAAATGCGTGTGATTGCTGAGCGTGCAAACTGTGGCATATGTGGTGTGTGTAGGCACGTGTGGGCGTGGGTGTGTCCGTGTGCGTGTTTCTTAACATGACTGACCGTGGATCGTCTGTTTAAATTGAAACGGCTGAACCAAAGTATATGTGTATGTAATGTTAAAACTGTGGGAAATGTGGCAGTTTAAAACACTTCTTTGAAGGAGCTGTAATGAGTGTCCAAGTGATAAGTAATGATGTTAGAAATGTACTAAAATGTAAAAATAGTGAGAAGAAAAGGGTGAGCAAATGTGTAAAAGACACATTAAAATGGAGAAGATTGAAAAAATGAGAAGTGTGTGTCCAACAACGTGAGTGAGAGAAATGTTGGAAGGTACTAGTAGTATGAAAAGTAGGAAGAGTAAGAAGGCAGTGACAAGTAATAATGTTAGAAATGTACTAAAATGTAATAATACTAATAAGTAAAAAAGGTATAAAAATGTGCAGTTGGTAGGAAGAGTAGGAAGGCTTATGTGAAAAGCTGGAAGGTACTGGTAGTATGAAGAGTAGGAAAGCAGTGACAAGTAATGTTAGAAATGTACTAAAATGTAATAATACTAACAAGTAAAAAAGGTATGAAAGTATGTAAAAGACATGTTGAAATGGAGAAGAGTGAAATAAGCAGAAGAGCTGCATGTGTAAGAGAGCAGCAGAAACTACTGTGAAATAGAGTGGAAATGTACTAAAATATACTAAAATGTAACAATACTAAGAAGTAAAAAGGTATAAAAATGTGCAGCTGGTAGGAAGAGTAGGAAGGCTTATGTGAAAAGCTGGAAGGTACTAGTAGTATGAAGAGTAGGAAGGCAGTGACAAGTAATAATTTTAGAAATGTACTAAAATGTAATAATACTAAGAAGTCAAAAAGGTATGAAAATATGTAAAAGACATGTTGAAAAGGAGATGAGTGAAATAAGCAGAAGAGCTGCATGTGTAAGAGAGCAGCAGAGCAGCAGAAACTACTGTGAAAGAGTGGAAATGTACTAAAATGTACTAAAATGTAACAATACTAAGAAGCAAAAAGGTATAAAAACATGTAGTTGGTAGGAAGACTATGAAGGCGAACAAACTATCTGTTAGGAAGGCTGATGTGAAAAGCTGGAGGGTACTAGTAGTATGAAGAGTAGGAAGGCAGTGACAAGTAATAATGTTAAAAATGTACTAAAATGTATTAATACTAACAAGTAAAAAAGGTATGAAAATATGTTAAAGATATGTTGAAATGGAGAAGAGTGAAATAAGCAGAACAGCTGCATGTGTAAGAGAGCAGCAGAGCAGCAGAAACTACTGTAAAAGAGACTGGAACACTAGTGTCAAACAAACGTTAATATCTCAAAAAGTATACATCGCATCGCTTATATATTGACATTGTGAGTGAGAGCAGAAGCAGCTGAAGGGTTTGATGTATAATATGTGTATGTAGTATTAAAGTTGTGTGAACTGTCACAGTTTTAAAATGTGTGAATTTAGTAAAAAGTGCAGCCTGTAAAGTCTGCTAGAGTGAATTGTGACATCACGCACTCTAGCGTAGCTCCATAGGGTCCCATTATAAAGGTTGAAAAAAGTATAAAACGTAAACTGCGATTACTCAAAAAGTACAAAAGGTATGAAAAAGCTGAATTAAAGTGATAAAGTACTAAAAGTGGTGACCCGTTTAAAGTTTGAATGGAGTTAATAGCTTAAAGTATGAAAGAGTAGTTAGAGTTCAAAGAGGGCATGGTTTTAACATTCCGCCCATAGACTTCCATTGTAAAAAAAAGTAGAAAAAAGTAGAATAGTTTAAAAAGTAGAATAGATATCAAAAAGTTGAATACACGCGCCTATGTCCTAAACAAGCTGAACATTTTAAAGTTTGAACGGAGTTTCTAGCTAAAAGTATGAAGGAGTAGATAGGTGCCAAAAAAGTGTACGGATTAATAATAATAATAATAATAATAATAATAAATAGTGGGAATATTATACCTGTGATTGCTGAGTCAGCAATCACACAATAAATAGTGGGAATATTATACCTGTGATTGCTGAGTCAGCAATCACACAATAATAATAAATAGTGGGAATATTATACCTGTGATTGCTGAGTCAGCAATCACACAATAATGATAATAATGATAATAATGATAATAATGATAAATAATGATAATAATGATAATAATGATAATAATGATAATAATGATAAATAATGATAATAATGATAAATAATGATAAATAATGATAATAAAACTGTAATCAGTGAGAATCACTGTCAACTGATTATAATGAAGAGTCTGCTGAGTTTCCTCTGATACTCATGACAGTGAGCAGTCTGGAGATATTCAGAGTCTGGGGTTCTTCTTACTGTTACACAGCAAAGACAGACAGGCAGACAGACAGACAGACAGGCAGACAGGCAGACAGACAGGCAGACAGACAGACAGGCAGACAGACAGACAGACAGACAGACAGACAGGCAGACAGACAGACAGACAGGCAGACAGACAGACAGACAGGCAGGCAGACAGACAGGCAGACAGACAGACAGACAGGCAGACAGACAGGCAGACAGACAGACAGACAGGCAGACAGACAGGCAGACAGACAGACAGACAGGCAGACAGACAGGCAGACAGACAGACAGACAGACAGGCAGGCAGACAGACAGGCAGACAGACAGGCAGACAGACAGACAGACAGACAGACAGACAGGCAGGCAGACAGACAGGCAGACAGACAGTAACCCAGTTCTTTCATCTATTTTCAGCAGTGGGAGCAAAAATAAGTTTGACACAGAAACAGAATCAGAGAGATTTGACTGTGGTTGTCACATGTGATGAGTAATATAAACATAAATATAAATATTAATACCGTATTTCCTCTAATAGTGGCCGGTAATAAATTAAAAGCCGGGTCTCTGATAATGGCCGGGGCCGTGGTCGACACGAACAAATAAAGGTCGGCCTCAAATACAGGCTGAGGAAAAAAACGAAGGAAAAAAAACGGTGGATAAACTCCTGCTGCCTGTTATATAATGTAACTGTAGTTTGTAGTAACGTACAAGTGCCACAAGATGGCAGTAGCTACATCTGGAGTACCATATGGGACCCGTGCAACAGTAAAGTCTAGAAGAGCCGCACTATTAAATTATTTTATCCCCATTCAAGTTAGCAGAGGGCTAACCGGAAGTTCGCCCTCTCGGCCGGCGGAAGTCTCTGGAGCGTGCCGTCGTCGATTACCGTAATTATCGTAATGCATCGCAGTAACAAAAAAACGTCTACCTAACGAACCCCAACAGAAGCAGATCAGAAAACAAGGAGGCTTCGTACTAAAATATGAGCAAATATACTTATCAAACAGAGGGAATTAGAAATAAAGGCCTGTCTCTAATATAAGCCTGCTTCCAATAAAGGCCTGGTACCCTCTGCAGTTGAGGTAAATAAAGGCCCGGGCCAATATTAGAGGAAATACGGTATAAATATAATAGTGGAAGCAGTCGTGTGTTGGAGCTGCTGCTCAGAGGAACAACCTTCAACCGGCTGTTCCTCATTAACAGTCTGTTCCTCATTAACCGTCTGCTCCTCATTAACAGTCTGTTCCTCATTAACCGGCTGTTCCTCATTAACAGTCTGTTCCTCATTAACAGTCTGTTCCTCATTAACCGTCTGCTCCTCATTAACAGTCTGTTCCTCATTAACAGTCTGTTCCTCACTAACAGTCTGTTCCTCATTAACAGTCTGTTCCTCATTAACCGTCTGCTCCTCATTAACAGTCTGTTCCTCATTAACCGTCTGCTCCTCATTAACAGTCTGTTCCTCATTAACAGTCTGTTCCTCATTAACCGGCTGTTCCTCATTAACAGTCTGTTCCTCACTAACAGTCTGTTCCTCATTAACAGTCTGTTCCTCATTAACCGGCTGTTCCTCATTAACCGTCTGCTCCTCATTAACAGTCTGTTCCTCATTAACCGGCTGTTCCTCATTAACAGTCTGTTCCTCACTAACAGTCTGTTCCTCATTAACAGTCTGTTCCTCACTAACAGTCTGTTCCTCATTAACAGTCTGTTCCTCATTAACCGGCTGTTCCTCATTAACCGGCTGTTCCTCACTAAGCAGCTGATGATGTCACTAAAACAAATGTAGATGATTGGTCAGTAATAGTGTCACAACTGACTGTTGGTTGGTTGGGTAGTGATGAAGTAACTGATGATGTCACCAAAGCTGAATGTAGATTGGTTGTTCATTGATGTCAGTGATGATGTCACTAAGGCTGGCTGCAGATGATGGTTAGTCTGTAATCTGAGCCAGTGTGACAGAGAGAGAGAGAGAGAGGAAGTGTGAATAACAAAAGAGAGAGAG
>NC_136002.1:33686541-33691541 GCF_048128805.1 Centroberyx gerrardi
CTGACCAGTATAACCAGCCTGACCAGTATAACCAGTCTGACCAGTATAACCACTCTGACCAGTATAACCAGTCTGACCAGTATACCCAGTATAACCAGTCTCCCCCCCAGGCCTTCGTGGTGAAGCGTCTGCTGGACTACACGCAGCAGGAGCGGTGTGACGTGTCGTACGGCCTGCTGCTGGTGGTGTGCCTGCTGGGGGCGGAGCTTGTGCGCTCCTGGTCTCTGGCTCTGACCTGGGCGCTCAACTACCGCACCGGCAGCCGGCTGAGAGGAGCCATCCTCACCATGGCCTTCGGCAAGGTCCTGAGGCTGCGCGGCGTGCGGGACCGGTCCCTGGGCCAGGTCCGTCTTCTTCACTGTTTCGCCTGTTTTACCGTCCGTCTGTTTCCATCTGCGCTCATCTGATCTTCAGCCTGAATCCATCTGGTTCCGCTCCATCATTCAGCTGAGATTTACTCCTTGTTAGCCGTTTTCTGTGTGCGGGGGGTTGATTTTCCCCCGGACCGATCACTAGTGACCGACGTATCTGAACCGATCACTAGCGGCCGATATACATCCATGGTCAGCAGTCATTTACCACCTGACCCAGGAATGACCCAATATTGTCTTTGCAAAGACAATCTGTTGGTCAAGGAGGTGATTTCAACAAATCTGTTCTGCTGAAACACCAATGAAAAACTGTCGCACGAACGGTTCAAACTCTTGTCCCGCCCACAAAGGCTCTGATTGGCTCGATTCAGAGTGAGAACAAGTCGTTGACGAGGGAAACACCAGACTCTGAATCGCTCCACAAAGTCTGAAGAGTGGAGGGACGAGAGTCAGGAGTCAGGAACCAGACTAGCAGGTCATTTCCAGTCTAATGGCAGTTTCTTTCTGTCTGTCTCTCCACCTGTCTGTCTCTCCACCTGTCTATCTCTCCACCTGTCTGTCTCTCCACCTGTCTGTCTGTCAGCTGGTGAACATGTGTTCCAGTGACGGTCAGCGGATGTTCGAGGCGGCGGCGGTGGGCAGTCTGCTGGCCGGCGGCCCCCTGGTGGCGCTGCTGGGCGTCGCCTACAACCTGTTCATCCTGGGACCCTCCTCCCTGCTGGGCTCCGCCGTCTTCATCCTCTTCTACCCCACCATGGTCAGTACCTGTCTGTCTGCCTGTCTGTCTGTCTGTCTGCCCGTCTGTCTGTCATCGGTGTGAATCTCCATAATGGCTGTAAAGATTTGTGTGAGGAAGTGAGCGAGTCTCTCCTCTTCTCTTCCCTCCTCACTCAGTGTGTTTCCATGCTCAGTAACAAACCGCTAACTGGGAATAATCAGGTTAGAACGTGACTGATGTGTTTCCACGCGCTCTAGTGATGGGATAGCAGAGAAAACCCTGGTTGACAGGATTTCTGAAGTGACGTAAAACTCAAACCTCCCGCCGGTTGTGTTGGATTTTGAACATGGAGCCGCACAAAGCTGATTTCCATTATTCATAATTCATTCATCATCTCAGCAAGCATAAAAACAGTTTCCTCATCGGTCCAAAAAACCTAAAGGAATCAGACTGAGGATAAACTGTACGTGAGCCAAATAATTGGAAAGATCGGGCAAAAACCTGCTGTGTTCATCAGGTTCCTCATGATGTGATAAAGCCTTTATCTGATTCATGAAGTCACACTCTGCTGTTCACATGAACACTGGAAGAATCAGGCAGTCGCCTTGTTTTTGGACTGTGATCGGTTCATTAGTGTGAATGGAAATACACTCAGTTACCAGGGGTGAGACCAAGTCAACTTTGCCCGAGTCCCAAGTCAGTCTCAAGTCTTGAGGCACAAGTCCCAAGTCAAGTCCCAAGTCTAAATGTAGATTACCAAGTCAAGTCCATGTCATTAATGTCAAGTCTCAAGTCTAAATGTAGAACAGCAAGTCAAGTCAGAACAAATCAAGAGTCCAGTATCAATTTAATATCTTAAAGAAAACTAAATATCTAGGACTTTTCAATGCAATATGGTTTTAATAGGATAAAAACTTGGTAAGAGCATCATGAGTTTGATTTCTATAATCAGTTTCAACTTCAATAAATTCAATCATTCCATACAAATTCAGAAAACAGAATTTAAATTCAGTCGTCCGCTGGAACAAATCTCATCACTTTCAATCTAAGTCATTTACACAAACACAAGATCTCAAGTCAAGACTTTAGAAACCTTTTCAAGTCATCAAAGTACAAGTCAGAGTCAAGTCCCAAGTCACCAGAACCCAAGTCAAGTCAAGTCTCAAGTCTTCTCTTCATGCATCAAGTCAAGACTGTGACTTGAGTCCTCACCTCTGTCAGTTACCATCGTTGGACTACTCATCTATCTCTTGCTCTGTGGTTTCTCTGTTGTTTTGTTGCTGTGTCTGTCTGTTTCAGATGTTCAGCTGTCTGTCTGTCTGTCTGTTTCAGATGTTCAGCTGTCTGTCTGTTTCAGATGTTCAGCTGTCTGTCTGTCTGTTTCAGATGTTCAGCTGTCTGACTGTCTGTCTGTTTCAGATGTTCAGCTGTCTGTCTGTCTGTCTGTTTCAGATGTTCAGCTGTCTGTCTGTCTGTCTGTTTCAGATGTTCAGCTGTCTGTCTGTCTGTCTGTTTCAGATGTTCAGCTGTCTGTCTGTATGTGTTTCAGATGTTCAGCTGTCTGTCTGTATGTGTTTCAGATGTTCAGCTGTCTGTCTGTCTGTCTGTCTGTGTTTCAGATGTTCAGCTGTCTGTCTGTATGTGTTTCAGATGTTCAGCTGTCTGTCTGTCTGTCTGTGTTTCAGATGTTCAGCTGTCTGTCTGTCTGTCTGTGTTTCAGATGTTCAGCTGTCTGTCTGTCTGTGTTTCAGATGTTCAGCTGTCTGTCTGTCTGTGTTTCAGATGTTCAGCTGTCTGTCTGTCTGTGTTTCAGATGTTCAGCTCCAGACTGACGGCGTACCTCAGGAGGAAGGGAGCATCAGTCACAGACAGACGAGTGCAGAAGATGAACGAGATCCTCAGCTACATCAAGTTCATCAAGATGTACGCCTGGGTCAAGGCCTTCTCCCAGGACGTCCGCAGTACGTAAACCCCCAGACAGGCTGTACCGTAGACAGGTTGTACCGTAGACAGGTTGTACCGTAGACAGGTTGTACCGTAGACAGGCTGTACCGTAGACAGGCTGTACCGTAGACAGGTTGTACCGTAGACAGGTTGTACCGTAGACAGGCTGTACCGTAGACAGGTTGTACCGTAGACAGGTTGTACCGTAGACAGGTTGTACCGTAGACAGGCCGTACTACAGACAAGTTGTACCGTAGACAGGCCATACTACAGACAGGTTGTACCGTAGACAGGTTGTACCGTAGACAGGCTGTACTACAGACAGGTTGTACCGTAGACAGGCCGTACTACAGACAGGTTGTACCGTAGACAGGCCGTACTACAGACAGGTTGTACCGTAGACAGGCCGTACTACAGACAGGTTGTACCGTAGACAGGCTGTACCGTAGACAGGCCGTACTACAGACAGGTTGTACTGTAGACAGGCCGTACTACAGACAGGTTGTACCGTAGACAGGCCATACTACAGACAGGTTGTACTACAGACAGGTTGTACCGTAGACAGGCCGTACTACAGACAGGTTGTACCGTAGACAGGCCGTACTACAGACAGGTTGTACCGTAGACAGGCTGTACCGTAGACAGGCCGTACTACAGACAGGTTGTACCGTAGACAGGCTGTACCGTAGACAGGCCGTACTACAGACAGGTTGTACCGTAGACAGGCCGTACTACAGACAGGTTGTACCGTAGACAGGCCGTACTACAGACAGGTTGTACTGTAGACAGGCCGTATTACAGACAGGTTGTACCGTAGACAGGCCGTACTACAGACAGGTTGTACCGTAGACAGGTTGTACCTCAGACAGGTTGTACTGTAGACAGGCCGTACTACAGACAGGTTGTACCGTAGACAGGCTGTACCGTAGACAGGCTGTACTACAGACAGGTTGTACTACAGACAGGTTGTACTACAGACAGGTTGTACTGTAGACAGGCTGTACTGTAGACAGGCTGTACTACAGACAGGTTGTACTACAGACAGGTTGTACTGTAGACAGGTTGTACCACAGACAGGCTGTACTGTAGACAGGTTGTACCGTAGACAGGTTGTACCATAGACAGGCTGTACTGTAGACAGGTTGTACCATAAACAGGCTGTACTGTAGACAGGTTGTACCGCAGACAGGTTGTACCACAGACAGGTTGTACCATAGACAGGTTGTACCTCAGACAGGTTGTACTGTAGACAGGTTGTACTGTAGACAGGTTGTACCGCAGACAGGTTGTACCGTAGACAGGTTGTACCATAAACAGGCTGTACCGCAGACAGGTTGTACCACAGACAGGTTGTACCGTAGACAGGTTGTACCTCAGACAGGTTGTACTGTAGACAGGTTGTACCATAAACAGGCTGTACTGTAGACAGGTTGTACCGCAGACAGGTTGTACCACAGACAGGTTGTACCGTAGACAGGTTGTACCTCAGACAGGTTGTACTGTAGACAGGTTGTACCGCAGACAGGTTGTACTGTAGACAGGTTGTACCACAGACAGGTTGTACCGTAGACAGGTTGTACCTCAGACAGGTTGTACTGTAGACAGGTTGTACTGTAGACAGGTTGTACCTCAGACAGGTTGTACTGTAGACAGGTTGTACCGCAGACAGGTTGTACCGCAGACAGGTTGTACCACAGACAGGTTGTACCGTAGACAGGTTGTACCACAGACAGGTTGTACCGTAGACAGGTTGTACTACAGACAGGTTGTACCTCAGACAGGTTGTACTGTAGACAGGTTGTACTACAGACAGGTTGTACCGTAGACAGGCTGTACTACAGACAGGTTGTACTACAGACAGGTTGTACTACAGACAGGTTGTACTACAGACAGGTTGTACCGTAGACAGGCTGTACTACAGACAGGTTGTACTACAGACAGGTTGTACTACAGACAGGTTGTACTAC
>NC_136002.1:33706541-33711541 GCF_048128805.1 Centroberyx gerrardi
CAGTCACAGTTTGAACTGCTTGAGACTTGACTTGATGCATGAAGAGAAGACTTGAGACTTGACTTGACTTGGGTTCTGGTGACTTGGGACTTGACTCTGACTTGTACTTTGATGACTTGAAAAGGTTTCTAAAGTCTTGACTTGAGATCTTGTGTTTGTGTAAATGACTTAGATTGAAAGTGATGAGATTTGTTCCAGCGGACGACTGAATTGAAATTCTGTTTTCTGAATTTGTATGGAATGATTGAATTTATCGAAGTTGAAACTGATTATAGAAATCAAACTCATGATGCTCTTACCAAGTTTTTATCCTATTAAAACCATATTGCATTGAAAAGTCCTAGATATTTAGTTTTCTTTAAGATATTAAATTGATACTGGACTCTTGATTTGTTCTGACTTGACTTGCTGTTCTACATTTAGACTTGAGACTTGACTTGAGACTTGAGCAGAGTTGACTTGGTCACAGCTCTGCATGATATGTGTTGTCATGTTTTTGTATTGTGATAAATTGAATTTCATTTCAACATGTAGTCCCGTCCCTCTGGTCTGGTGGTTCTCTCCTCTCTGCCTGTCGCTCAGCTCTTCTTCTCCTCATGAGGAATATTCACTCCCATGACCATATTTAAAATAATTTCATTTAATTCTAGTATTGATGAAAATGTCTCTCTCTCTCTCTGTCTCTCTCTCTCTCTGTCTCTCTCTCTGTCTCTCTGCCTGTCTGTCTCTCTGTCTGTCTGTCTCTCTGCCTGTCTGTCTCTCTGCCTGTCTGTCTCTCTGCCTGTCTGTGTGCAGGGAAGTCGTCTCTGGGTGTGGTGTTGTTCAGGCTGGTGGAGCGTTGTGGCGGCTCCATCATGATCGACGGCGTCGACATCAGTGACATCGGCCTGGCCGACCTGCGCAGCAAGCTGTCAATCATCCCCCAAGACCCGGTCCTCTTCAGCGGGACGGTCAGGTGGGACGGCCTGGAAAAGGCTGGAAAATTTGCTGAAAAGAAAAGAAGCTACAGATTTATAATATTTGTAGAGTCGCTGTCCACTGACACTGACTGTGATATTAGTGTAGAACAATGTTCAGTGAGATTAGATCACATAAGATTACATTAGATTATATTAGATTACATTAGATTATATTAGATTACATTAGATTATATTAGATTACATTAGGTGAGATTAAACTTCATGATGGCGTTGCAGCAGCAGACAGTAAACTGTCTTGTCTTTAGCCCTAGTCTCTACTCCAAAACACTCTGAGTTGTAGCTTGAGAAGAGTCAGCTCAGTTAACCTGAACAAACTGTTAGCTAGCTAACTAGCCGGCAAACACACTGATGTTAATGTGAACATGCTAACGCTAGCTGCTGCTAGCTACGTTAGCTAGTGTGCTAATCAGATGTGTTAACAACAAGACAGTGATGTTAGCTGAGCAGACATGATGGTTAGCTAGCTAACAGCTGACATCAGAGCAGTGATGTCAGCGGTGTGTTTGCAGGTCGAACCTGGATCCATTCAGCCGGTACAGAGAGGAGCGGATCTGGGACGCTCTGGAGAGAACGCACATGAAGGAGTGTGTGAGTAGAAACAGACACACTACATATCATAACATATTCACATAAAGCAGAGAGGAGACACACCACACCATAACACCTCACTGTCAGTGATGTGTGGTCAACTGACAGACAACTCTCTGTTGCTGACTGTCACTTACTTTGTATTTCAGTATAAAATTATAACACAGTACTGTCACTGACTTATCTTTCTTGACTTATCTTTTCACTGTCTATCTGTCTGTCTGTCTGTCTGCCTGCCTGTCTGTCTGTCTGTCTGTCTGTCTGCCTGTTTGTCTGCCTGTCTGTCTGTCTGCCTGTCTGTCTGCCTGCCTGTCTGTCTGCCTGTCTGTCTGCCTGTCTGTCTGCCTGTCTGTCTGCCAGGTGTCCCAGCTGCCTCTGAAGCTGGACTCGGAGGTGGTGGAGAACGGAGAGAACTTCTCAGTGGGAGAGAGACAGCTGCTGTGTGTGGCCAGAGTCCTGCTGAGGCAGTGCAAGGTGAGAGAGACAGGTCAGAGAGAGAGACAGGTCAGAGAGACAGGTCAGACAGAGAGACAGGTCAGAGAGAGAGAGACAGGTCAGAGAGACAGACAGGTTAGTGGTAATTTCTGTAACAGCTGCTTGGCTTCTTTTCTCTTTCTAAAGTTGCACTGAAAAGGGAAAAATGTGAAGATAGTGAATATCGGCACAGACTTGTGTATCGGTGTCTTCAGTCCAGAAGCACCAGTATGATGTCAGAACCCTCCAGGCTGACATGCTGTGCTCTGATTGGCCGGTCCGGTCCGGTCCCGTCCCGTGTGCAGGTGCTGATCCTGGACGAAGCCACGGCGGCCATGGACAGCGAGACGGACGCTCTGGTGCAGGAGACGCTCCGCAGCTCGTTCCAGCACTGCACCACGCTCACCATCGCCCACCGCCTGCACACCGTGCTGAGCTGCCACCGCATCATGGTGCTCAACCAGGGACAGGTACTGCTGCAGGTCTACTGCTGCAGGTCTACTGCTGCAGGTCTACTGCTGCAGGACTAGTGCTGCAGGACTAGTGCTGCAGGACTAGTGCTGCAGGACTACTGCTGCAGGTCTACTGCTGCAGGACTACTGCTGCAGGACTACTGCTGCAGGTCTAGTGCTGCAGGACTAGTGCTGCAGGACTAGTGCTGCAGGACTACTGCTGCAGGACTACTGCTGCAGGACTACTGCTGCAGGTCTACTGCTGCAGGACTACTGCTGCAGGACTAGTGCTGCAGGACTAGTGCTGCAGGACTAGTGCTGCAGGACTACTGCTGCAGGTCTACTGCTGCAGGACTAGTGCTGCAGGACTACTGCTGCAGGACTACTGCTGCAGGTCTACTGCTGCAGGACTACTGCTGCAGGACTACTGCTGCAGGACTAGTGCTGCAGGACTACTGCTGCAGGACTACTGCTGCAGGTCTAGTGCTGCAGGACTACTGCTGCAGGACTACTGCTGCAGGTCTAGTGCTGCAGGACTACTGCTGCAGGACTAGTGCTGCAGGACTACTGCTGCAGGACTACTGCTGCAGGATCAGTAGTGGGCCACTACAAGTACTGCAGTGCTCATACTGGCCCAGTAACTGTACTGGCCCAGTACTTGGACACACACATTTTTCTTTATTTTTACTATTTTCCACATTTTAGAATAACAGTTAAGACTCAAAACTATGAAATAACCAAAAAAGTGTTAAACAAATCAAAACTCTCTTATATTTTAGATTCTTTGCCTTGATGGAAAGGCAAAGGCTTTGGAAAGAAATTCATACATAGGATCAACTTCACTGTTTATATTTGTCTAAGAAACTCATTTCAAGCATTGAAGCAGAAACCTTTAGATCAGAATGCTTTAAGAGACTGAAACACAGAACATTCAGTCAGGTTCAGACTGTGGACTGGTGGTGTACTGGGCCAGTACCAGTACTGCAGTACTCATACTGCAGCTACTATCACTACAGTACAGTATCAGTACTGCAGTACAGTACCAGTACTACAGTACAGTATCAGTACTGCAGTACAAGCGTATTCATATATAAACAGTTAGAGAGGTGACCAATCAGCTCCTCATGCTCTCACTGGTTCAGTCATTAGATGGAGGCAGAGACTGATGTTTAAATGAAGTTTAACCTGCAGTGTGAATAAAGTTGTTTTGATCTGATTGGTCCAGGTGGTGGAGTTTGACGAGCCGTCCAAACTCCTGGCCAATGAGAACTCCCGATTCTGCTCCATGCTGGCTGCTGTGGAAAACAAGATTTCTGTGAGAGGATGAAGAGGAGGAGAGACGAAGAGAGGAGGAGAGGAGAGGAGAAAGGAGGAGTCCTGAAGGTCATACTGAGCAGCAGTGGGGTCAGGTGCAGGCCATGACCTCTGACCCCATCCTCCTCTCTCACATTTGTCAGTTTCACTGTAAACTGTCTGATGAAGCAGGAAATCATGAAACTAGGAATAATAAAAAGATTATAGAGGCTTCCGGGTGATGTCACCCCAACCCCCCCCCCCCCCCCCCCCCCCCCCCCCCCTCTGGCGGCCATCTTGGAGGTCCTCAGCTCTGTGAACAGCTGACTGTGTTTCTGTCGTCTCAACAGAACTGAACAGACGGTTAATTTCTGTCTGTTTCTGACTGAACTGATCATTTCATCACTGATCCATCTGATTGATTTAGTGTTTAGATAATGTCAGCTTGTTAGCTAGCTAACCATAGTATCTGGTCAGCTAACATCACTGTCTTGTTGTTAACACATCTGATTAGCACACTAGCTAACGTAGCTAGTAGCGGCTAGCGTTAGCATGTTCACATTAACATCAGTGTGTTTGCCGGCTAGTTAGCTAGCTAACAGTTTGTTCAGGTTAACTGAGCTGACTCTTCTCAAGCTACAACTCAGAGTGTTTTGGAGTAGAGACTAGGGCTAAAGACAAGACAGTTTACTGTGTCACAGTAACCAAATCCACCTTATCACACTATTCACTTTTACTGAGAACGTTACTGAATGGATCTACAGCCACACCACAACAAGCTGACTCAGCTGCTCTCTGCTTCTAGCTGCTTCTACAGATTTACACTTTATTAACTAACACATAATTCTCCATGTTCCTCCATGATGGATCAGACCTGGTTGTAGTTAGTGTGTCAGTGTGAAGTCTTGATCCAGCAGCCTGTTGAACCAGGCTGATCTGAAGGTGCTGTCCCTGTCCCTGTCCTGTTCTGTACTGTATATTCTGAAGTAATAGAAGAGTAAAGTAAGCTCTACATGTAGCTATATTCATAGCAAACTGCTCTGGGTTATAGAATATATCTATATCTATCTATATATTTCCAGTGGTAAACTCCAGAGCCTGTTCTCTGCTCTGTATGTACAACAGTTGTATGGCAGGTAGTAACTATGTGGACTCCTTGATGTCGCATCATCTGACCGACTACTGTTGCTTTTTTGCAACTTAACAAACATTT
>NC_136002.1:33716541-33719041 GCF_048128805.1 Centroberyx gerrardi
TACCGGGTCGACCCGTTCACCGACTACGGCTCGTCTCTGAACATCAGCCTGCCGGCGGCCGTGAAGCCCAGCAGGCTGTTCCAGATCACAGTCCGCTACACAACCACAGACGGACCAGCGGTAAGGAGGGAACCACCCGAAACCCTCTGAACCCCTCTGAATCCCCCTGAACCCCCTCTAAACCCCCCTGAACCCCCTCTAAACCCCCCTGAACCCCCTCTAAACCCTCCTGAACCACCTGTGAACCCCCTCTAAACCCCCCTGAACCACCTGTGAACCCTCCTGAACCCCCCTGAACCCCCTCTAAACCCCCCTGAACCCCCTCTAAACCCCCCTGAACCCCCTCTAAACCCTCCTGAACCACCTGTGAACCCCCTCTTAACCCCCCTGAACCCCCTCTAAACCCTCCTGAACCCCCTCTAAACCATCCTGAACCCCCTCTAAACCCCCCTGAACCCCCTCTAAACCCTCCTGAACCCCCTCTAAACCCCCCTGAACCCCCTCTAAACCCTCCTGAACCACCTGTGAACCCCCCTGAACCCCCTCTAAACCCTCCTGAACCACCTGTGAACCCTCCTGAACCCCCCTCAACCCCCTCTAAACCCCCCTGAACCCCCTCTAAACCCCCCTGAACCCCATGAACTCCCATCTAAATCACTTTCTACTTAAAAACAGTTATCAGTGATGTACTTAGTAGTTACTTGTATTTTTCTTCTTGGTGGATAACCGGCCAATCGTAGACGAGGTGATGTCACCTCCAGATGTTTATAGTTTGATATGAGAAAACGTTTCAGGATGTAAAACATCAGGTCTTGGTGTCAGTCCCTCAGAATCAAAGAGCCAGACTGACGCTCTGTCATGTGCAATCCTCCTCCTTCTTCGTTGGTGTCTAGAAACTCCAATAGGTGTGGAGTTAAAGTTAGTTTTGAAAGCCAGAAACCTCAGCAGCTGGCCAAGTAATCAATGAGTCATTAGTATTGATCAACAACCGATCACAGATATATTACGGTCTGTCGAGATACGGGGCAGAAAACACCTCCGTGATTTCCTCTTTAAGTAGATGAACTGAAAGTCAACACAGCCGGTCTGTGTGGAGTGTTGATGCTGTGTGTGTGTGTGTGTGTGTGTGTGTGTGTGTGTGTGTGTGTGTGTGTGTGTGTGTGTGTGCAGATCTGGTGGCTGGACTCGGAGCTGACCTGCAGTCAGTCTCGTCCTCTGGTCTTCACTCAGGGTCACTCAGTGTGTAACCGCTCCTTCTTCCCCTGCTTCGACACGCCCGCCGTCAAGAGCACCTACACCGCTACTGTCCGGGTGAGCTCTGACCCCTGACCTCTGACCCCTGACCCCTGACCCCTGACCCCTGACCCGCACAGTACACATTACACCACCTGAGACCAATACTACAGTTCCCCACCAAACCAAACTGTGAACAAAACGCAATGGAAAAACATATTTTACAATGGAAGCATTCATACAGCATGGAACACATTAGATTAATCAGATTATATTAAATTAGACCGGATTAGATTGGATTAGATGAATGTAGATCAGATTAGATGACACTGTATTGATCCTGTGGGGAAACAGACAGTAAAAATAGAACATCAGTAAGAACAGAATAGAGTAAGAGTGAGTTATACAGGCTGAAGCTGACAGTCACAACTCCAGACTGTAAGAATGAAAAGTATCTAGAACAGACACAAAGTGATGAATGAAAATGTGTACGATAAGAATTATTATTAATGCAGACGGTGTTGATGAGTGCTTGTTGTTGTTGTTGTTGTTGTTGTTGTTATTGTTGTGGTTCCTCCTTCAGGTGCCAGACGGTGTCACGGTGTTGATGAGTGCGTCCCGCAGCTCGTACTCCAAGCAGGACCGGGTGTTCCAGTTCTCCATGGAGTTCCCGGTGCCGTCCTACCTGGTGGCTCTGGTGGCCGGAGAGCTGCAGCATGTGGACGTCGGGCCGCGGTCTCTCACACACACACACACACACACACACACACAGAGACACACATCAGACCACAGTCCTCCATCGAGTAATTTGATTGGACAGGAGGCTGCTAGATGGAAAGAGTCCTCTAGTCCTTTACTGAAGTAAAAGTAGCAATACCATAATGGAAATATTTAATTAAAAGTAAAAGTCTTGCATTCAAATTTATACTTCAGTAAAAGTACAGATGTATCAGCAGTAAATGTTCTGAAGTATGAAAAGTAAAAGTCGTCATTCTGTCAGAGTTAAATTATTGAAGCATGAACCTGTCAGAAGTATTTTAATGTTGTCGTCTAACTGCTCCAGATACTGTTGGAGTTTAAACTCTAACAACGCAACATGTTTTATGAGAAAACCTTATTCTGCAAAGTAACTAGTGACTCAGCAGAAAGTCTCACAGGATGGAAAAACTCAGTCAAGATCCAGAACCTGGACTGGACTTCAGTAAAAGTCCTGAGTCTGTCTGAACTCCCTGCAGAGCCTCACTGTCCCGGTCCTGACAGTCTTGTG
>NC_136002.1:33724041-33744041 GCF_048128805.1 Centroberyx gerrardi
CCCTCCTCTCCTCTCCTCTCCTCTCCTCTCTCCTCTCTCCTCTCCTCTCCTCTCCTCCTCTCCTCTCCTCTCCCCTCCTCTCCTCTCCTCTCCTCTCCTCTCCTCTCCCCTCCTCTCCTCTCCTCTCCTCCTCTCCCCTCCTCTCCTCTCCTCTCCTCTCCTCTCCTCTCTCCTCTCTCCTCTCCTCTCCTCTCCTCCTCTCCTCTCCTCTCCCCTCCTCTCCTCTCCTCTCCTCTCCTCTCCTCTCCCCTCCTCCAGGAGTTAATCCCAGCACTCTGATGAATCTCTTCACCTATGAGAAGGGTTTCTGTTTTGTCTCCTACCTCTCTCAGCTCTGTGGAGACGTCAAACGCTTCGACAGCTTCCTCAGGGTGGGCACACACACACACACACATACACACACACACACACACACACACACACACACACACATACACACACACACACACACACACACACACACACTACTTCTATTAGCCTCTACTTCCATCAGAGTATGGAGGCTTGGTTTCAGACTGTCAGGAAAGTTGCATACTGCAGTGTTGAACCATCAAGTACGCAAAATGACAACAAGGACACGACTTGAAAACAGAACAGTAACATACAGAATCAGTAGTCACAGTTAGTAACATGAAGACAAATACAGGAAGCTGAACACAGTGTAAACCCTCCCACATTTGATGACATCTTAAAGTGACAGCCAATAGGACGGTCCTGTGTACAAGGCTCGCTGCGTTCTGCCTCCTACATGGGATGGCCCGAGTAACAATAGTGTGTGTGTGTGTGTGTGTCCAGGCTTACATCTCAGAGTTTAAGTTCAGCAGTGTGGTGGCTCAGGATCTGATCGACTACTTCCTGGGTTACTTCCCCGAGCTGAAGGACGCCGCCGTCGCCCAGAGAGAGGGTGAGGAGCTGTGTGCTCGTTTTATCATTAGTTAACCAAGTTTCCAGTGATAGAAGCTTTCAGCTGTTGAATAAGAACAATTCAGCAGGTGAGGATAGACACTGACACATCTTGGTTATGGAATAGTCAATTAGGTCATGGAAAAGTTGGGGCAAAGTCATGGAAAAAGTAATGGGAAAAGCCAGGGAAAGAGTCTTGGAAAAGTCGTGGAAAAGTCAGGGGAAAGCCAGGGAAAAGTCAGGGGAAAGCTGAGGAAAAGTTGGGGAAAAGCCAGGGCAAAGTTAGGGGAAATGTTGTGGAAAAGTCAGGGGGAAAGTCAGGGAAAAAATTGTGGAAAGTCGGGAAAAGGTTGTGGAAAAGTCAGGGGAAAGGCCAGGGAAAAGTTGTGGAAAAGCCAAGGGGAAAGTCGTGGAAAAGTCAGGGAAAGTTCAAGGGAAAGTCATGGGAAAAGTCATCGAAAAGCCAGGGGAAAAGCCAGGGAAAAGCCAGGGAAAAAGTCGTGGAAAAGTCAGGGGAAAAGTCGGGGAAAGGTCGTGGAAAAGTCAGGGGAAAAGTTGTGGAAAAGTCACAGGAAAAGTTGTGGAAAAGTCGTTGAAAGGTCGTAGAAAAGTCAGGGGAAAGGCCAGGGAAAAGCCATGGAGAAGCCAGGGAAAAAAAGGGGGAAAAGTCATAGAAAAGTCAGGGGAAAGGCCGGGAAAAGTCATGGAAAAGTCATGGAAAATTCAAGGGAAAGTCATGGGAAAGGTCAGGGGAAAGACCTGGGCAAAGAAAGGGGGGAAAGTTGTGGAAAAGTCAGGGGAAAGCCACAGAAAAGTCAGGGGATAAGTTGTAGAAAAGTCATGGGAAAGCAAGGGGAAAAGTCAGGGGAAAGCCAGGGGAAAAGTCAGGGGAAAGGCCGGGGAAAAGCCAGGGGAAAAATCATGGAAAATTCAAGGGAAAGTCATGGGAAAGGTCATGGGAAAGCCAGGGAAAGGTTGTGGAAAAGCCAGGGCAAAGAAAGGGGGAAAAGTCATGCAAAAGCCAAGGAAAATCAGGGGAAACGTTGTGGAAAAGCCAGGGGAAAGCCAGGGGAAAAGTCGTGGAAAAGCCAGGGGAAAAGTCAGGGAAAGCCAGGGGAAAAGTCAGGGGAAAGCCAGGGGACAAGTCAGGGGAAAGCCAGGGGAAAAGTCAGGGGAAAGCCAGGGGAAAAGTCAGGGAAAAGTCAGGGGAAAAGTCAGGGGAAAAGTCAGGGGAAAGTCAGGGGAAAGCCAGGGGAAAAGTCAGGGAAAAGTCAGGGGAAAAGCCAGGGGAAAAGTCAGGGGAAAAGTCAGGGAAAAGTCAGGGGAAAAGTCAGGGGAAAGCCAGGGGAAAAGTCGGCCCAGAACTGACTAATAGAAGAGTTAATCTCCAAAAGGCGATATACTGTATCTATCTATAAGAAAAATCATACCTTTGTCACTGTAAAATCTAGAGGATCCAGGCGGTAAAAGTGCCTCCTTTCTGACCTGAAGGCAGTGTGATAGGACGGGGGCGGTGACATCACTTCCTGTGTGTCCCTCAGGTCTGGAGTTCGAGCGCTGGCTGAACGGGTGCGGCCCCCCCCCTCTGCGAGCCCGACCTGTCAGCGGGCGGCGCTCTGACCCAACCCGTCCAGGAGCTGTGTGAGCTGTGGGCGGGCAGTGACCCCCCCGACCCCCAGGCCCTGGCGACCTTTGACCTCTCCTCCTGGAGCACCTTCCAGACCGTTCTGTTCCTGGACCGAATGCTGGACCGCTCACCGCTGGCACACGGTACACAGTACTACTACTAACACTGATACTACTACTGCTACTAATACTTGTTGATGACAAACATGGCGTCCCCCACAAATTATGCTGTGTCTGTCTGGACCAATCAGGACTCAGTATGTCTCCTTGTTTTGACCTGTAATGGCAGTGCCCCCCTTGGGCCAATCAGTGTTTTAAAATGCGGAGATGCATCATTCCCCCAAATTTCGAAATCTGACCAGTGGAGATATTGCATGACACATGGACAAACAAGTAAAGAAACATTGTAGCGCCCCCTGAGGCCAATTAAGTGCCATTTAAAAAAATGCCAGAACGGAGCAATGACACACATCGTTCCTTTAAGTTTTGATAAAATCTGATCAGAAAATGACAGAATATGCTTGGGCAATATCCAAAATGTAATAACGTGATGCTGTCACGATATATGATATTATCATGGAGGGAGGGGTCGGAGACTCTTTTTTTTTTTTTGATGTTTTACTTTATTTCTTTGAAATTACATCAACTTTCTAGGCTATTGTTAATGGCTGTAAGCTGTAGCTGAATTTCTCACCTCTGTCTACCTGTCTGCCTGTCTGTCTGTCTGTCTGTCTGTCTACCTGTCTGTCTGTCTGTCTGTCTACCTGTCTGTCTGCCTGTCTGTCTGTCTACCTGTCTGTCTGTCTGTCTGTCTACCTGTCTGTCTGTCTACCTGTCTGTCTGTCTGTCTGTCTACCTGTCTGTCTGTCTGTCTGTCTGTCTACCTGTCTGTCTGTCTGTCTACCTGTCTGCCTGTCTGTCTGTCTGTCTGTCTACCTGTCTGTCTGTCTGTCTACCTGTCTGTCTACCTGTCTGTCTGTCTACCTGTCTGTCTGTCTGTCTGTCTACCTGTCTGTCTGTCTACCTGTCTGTCTGTCTGTCTGTCTGTCTACCTGTCTGTCTGTCTGTCTACCTGTCTGTCTGTCTGTCTACCTGTCTGTCTGTCTGTCTACCTGTCTGTCTGTCAGAGGTGATGGTCAGCCTGTCTAGCTGCTACTCCTCTCTGTTTGACGGTCTGAACGCTGAGGTTCAGATCCGCTGGCTGCAGATGGTGGTCAGGAACTCCTTCTACCCCGACCTGCCCCGGGTCCGAGCCTTCCTGCACAAACATGTGAGACCACGCCCACATCCTGCACAGGCCACGCCCACACCCTGCACAGGCCACACCCACATCCTGCTACTACTACTACTACCACATGGATCCTGTTTATGAGTTTTAATATTTCTGTATTTCCTTCTCTAGACGTCCAGGATGTACACGGTGCCGCTGTACGAGGACCTGGTTGCCGGGGTGATGAAGTGCGTTGCCGTGGAGATTTTCTACCAGACTCAGAGCCGACTCCACCCCAACCTCAGACGAACCTTACAGCAGATCCTCTTCCAAACGAGCGCCGTGGCCGGCAATCAGAACAGCCCCGCCCTCTCGTTAATCCCCCCCTCCCCCTCCCCCTCCCCCTCCCCGCAGCCCCCCCAGCCCGGCTCTGGTACGACCGCTGCTATTGCGCTGCGGGACGTCAACGTTTCAGCCTGACGTCGACCCCCGGCTTCCTGTCACATGACGCTGGATTCGGGCTGCCGTCGGTCGGTCGTTACCCAGCAGCCATTTCAGTCGGAGATCGGACTCCGCTCTGAAAATCTGCTCGGCCGGTGAAGTGGCGAAAATGTCGGGCGAACTTTGTTGTTGGCGGATGGCTGAAGTAGGTTGTTGCCGTGGTGATGGGGCGACTGACCTGCCAACAGACTCTGAATTACAGACACTGACTGTTTTAACACTGTGAGGAAAACTCCAAACTACGACGACGGAAAGTTTCACTCCAAGGTTTCTTGAACTTCGGGGGGGGGGGGGGGGGGGGGGGTTGTGGAGATGGTGGGGGTCGGGGGTCAGCTATGCTAGATGACTGTTAGTTTTTCGGGATGAGAGTCAGGGTAGGGTGCAGTCAGGAAGTTAGTGTTGTCTACAAGAAACCTACCAGGCTGCCTGAGGGGTTCCAGGGGTCCTTGAGGGGGTTCCAGGGGTCCTTGATGGGGTTCCAGGGGTCCTTGAGGGGGTTCCAGGGGTCCTTGATGGGGTTCCAGGGGTCCTTGAGGGGGTTCCAGGGGTCCTTGAGGGGGTTCCAGGGGTCCTTGATGGGGTTCCAGGGGTCCTTGAGGGGGTTCCAGGCAGGACCAGCTAGGCTCTGACGGAAGAGTCCTCTCTGTTCTAAAATCTATTTTGTTTGGTAAAATATTGATTGTTGAACTTTGGGATCCACCATCAGTCTTCAGACAGATTGGAAGCTTGTCACTTTTTAACAGATAGTCTGTTAGTTTGTCCAAAGCAGAGAAGACCTTCTGTGTGCTGCTGCCTTCACTGACCTGGAACACAGGAGCTTAGTGAGCGGAGTAGAAACAGCAGGCGGTGAGCAGGGGGACAGAGGGACAGGGGGACAGAGGGACGGGGGGGACGAAAACTCGGGACACCTCAACTGTCGCTGGACGTTACGGGACGGGTCCACCGCACCGCTTGGCATCCCCGATTTAAATTAGACCTGGCTGCGGAGGATGGCTATGAGTTGAGGTAGAAGCAGGTGATGTTAACACCGCTAATG
Source organism: Centroberyx gerrardi (assembly GCF_048128805.1). NCBI lineage: Eukaryota > Metazoa > Chordata > Actinopteri > Beryciformes > Berycidae > Centroberyx > Centroberyx gerrardi. Next base: position 33,729,318 of record NC_136002.1, read on the forward strand.
CTGAGAGAAGAGCTGAGCAGGGTTTCTAAAACTACGGGTCAGGGCCCTACGTGGGTCCGGTGCGTCTCCACAGGACGAGAGAGTTTTTAAATCTGGATTTCAGAGTGAGAAACATGACTTAATCCAGTCAGCAGGCTGGGGAGGTTTAAGAGAGTTTATTATAGAATTTAAACTGATATCTTGAAATTTTAAATTTTATTTTGTTGGTTTTCTTCAACAGGAGCTTGTCACATGATGAGAAAGTTTCAATATTTTTCCTTCAGCTGGCCTAAAACTGGCTTATCATTCAAAGAGACCGTTGGTTTTTCAGCAGACACATTTTTGTCAGAAATTGAACCTGATCTATTGAAACAAATTGGTAATGCTAGCTACAAGCTAACCATTTAGCCTGCAGCCGGAATTAGCCGTTGATTTCAACAAGGAATGCTATCAGTGCTAATCCTGCAGTGCCAATACGGATCATTTTCCACCGCAACGTGAGAAGTGACGGGAGACAAAAACTAACGGACTAACCAACCCTACCTCCATCCTGACACTCGCTCCACTTCTGACAAGGAAATGTTTTCATTTCCATAACTCAGCACTCAGTCCTGAACCTTCAGCAGCAGACTGGCTCAGTCTGGCTGAGTCCGGCTCAGTCCGGCTCAGTCCGGTTCAGTCTGACTCAGTCCAGCTCAGTCTGGTTCAGTCTGACTCAGTCTGGTTCAGTCTGACTCAGTCTGGTTCAGTCTGGTTCAGTCTGACTCAGTCTGGTTCAGTCTGACTCAGTCTGGCTGAGTCTGGCTCAGTCCGGCTCAGTCCGGTTCAGTCCGGTTCAGTCCGGCTCAGTCCGGCTCAGTCCGGCTCAGTCTGGTTCAGTCTGACTCAGTCCGGCTCAGTCTGGTTCAGTCCGGTTCAGTCTGACTCAGTCCAGCTCAGTCTGGTTCAGTCTGGTTCAGTCCGGCTCAGTCTGGTTCAGTCTGGTTCAGTCCGGCTCAGTCTGGTTCAGTCTGGTTCAGTCTGGTTCAGTCCGGCTCAGTCTGGTTCAGTCTGGTTCAGTCCGGTTCAGTCCGGCTCAGTCCGGTTCAGTCCGGCTCAGTCTGGTTCAGTCCGGCTCAGTCTGGTTCAGTCCGGTTCAGTCTGGTTCAGTCCGGCTCAGTCCGGTTCAGTCTGGTTCAGTCCGGCTCAGTCTGGTTCAGTCCGGCTCAGTCTGGTTCAGTCCGGTTCAGTCTGGTTCAGTCCGGCTCAGTCCGGTTCAGTCTGGTTCAGTCCGGCTCAGTCTGGTTCAGTCCGGCTCAGTCTGGTTCAGTCCGGCTCAGTCTGGTTCAGTCTGGTTCAGTCCGGCTCAGTCTGGTTCAGTCTGGTTCAGTCCGGCTCAGTCTGACTGAAGCTCTGCTGCTGTGAAGCTGATGAAGGACTGATGACTGATCAATCATGTCTCAATGCTTCTTTCACATGATTATTTATGGAATATTCCTTCAGAGCAATAATCCTCCATGTGAGGCGCAGGGAGAACCGACCAGCCTACATCCACCTCAGTGGCCTTATGCTGCGTTCAGGGAACCTGGGAGCTGGGAGTCTTCTGAGCGCCGAGCCGGAGGGAAACGGGGAGAGTTTCTCTTTAAATCATTTCAATTATTAGACAGACTTCCACTGACAAAACAGACAGACCATAGAAACAACAAAACTGTCGCCTCTCTCTGAGTCACCTGACACGGGAAGCTCCTTCTCTGGCAGGAGGGGACGATGATGTCACGATGATGTCACGATGATGTCACCAGAGTCTGAACTGGGGTTAATTGTTAGACTGATATCTGGGGCCGACATCGTCCTTTTATTCAACTGATCTGCTCCAGTCTGATCTGACGATATGATGCAGTTTGATTCCATATTGATTGTAGAACTGATCAATAATCTATGGGAAGAGCTGAACCTGAACTGATTCTAATGAGACATCAAGTCTCCATCGACGTATTTAATTAGAACTGATCATCAGTCTGGTTTCAGTGGAGAGTTTTAGTGTCCCATGATGCTCTAAATGTTTCAGAGGATTTTCCACTCTGACAAGAACTGTCCTCTCAAGTGTGACGTCATTCTCCAGCCCAAATAAGGGATTGTGGCTCCGCCCCCTTTCAGTCTAATGTGAAAATGAATAAAGGATTAAAATGATCTAAATGCCCTTTAACTCCATCCAACACTAATATTGACTGTTTCTGCATTTCTGTATCAGTTGAGCTGATTTTGATGAAAAGTAGAAAACCTCCACCACACTGAGTTTAACATTCAGCGTTTCATGACAACAACATCCACACTATGACTGTTAGATACGTTTTTTTTTTTTAATTCAGAAACGTGTTAAAATATGTAATAACTTCATGTGTCATTTCTACTGACATCATTTCACCAGTTTAACAACAGAAAGACAAACAGGCAAACAGGATCCAGAAATGACGACACACTTGAGAAGACTGTAAAGTTCTGGAGAAACACTGAATGCTGGGAACTTTATCTTTTTACATTTTGGGCATGAAAATTGTCAAATTTAAAGATATTAAATATCTGCTGTCGGCAGCTTCGATCCAAAACGATGTGTATCAAACCCACATCTGTCTCCTCCTGTCATGACATCACTGTCCTCTCCTCGGCTCAGAAGCGGCCCAGTTTCCCAGCTGTTCCTGAACGCCTCTTCACAGCAGGTTTCTTCTGAATGTCTGACAGATAATAAAGACCTGAAATTACACAGTGTTTGTCTTCACTGACACAGAGGGGCCCAATGTGGGGTCCTGGGGCTTCCAGAGGTCCTGGAGGGGTTCCAGAGGTCTTTAAGGGGGTTCCAGGGGTCTTTAAGGGGGTTTCAGGGATTCTTGAGGGGGTTCCAGGGGTCTTTAAGGGGGTTCCAGAGGTCTTTAAGGGGGTTCCAGGGGTCTTTAAGGGGGTTCCAGAGGTCTTTAAGGGGGTTCCAGGGGTCTTTAAGGGGGTTTCAGGGATTCTTGAGGGATTCCAGGGGTCTTTCAGGAGGTTCCAGGGGTCTTTAAGGGGGTTTCAGGGGTTCTTGAGGGATTCCAGGGGTCTTTCAGGAGGTTCCAGGGGTCTTTAAGGGGTTCCAACAGAAAAGCATTGATTTGCACCATTTTCCCTGATGCTTCTGAGTCACACTGAGACTCAACTGTTCTGCACATGAAGAGGTGAACCAGCTGACAGCAGGGGGCGCTCCGCCCACACAACACACACTCTACACAGCGCAGACACACTGTACTTAAAGAAAAAAGGTTTTGTCAGAACCAGCAGTGAAGATAAAAAACTTGAAGCAGTTCCAGACACACAGTCATTTAAAGATCTGAGTGTTTTATTAATCTTCTACTGTTTTTATTCATGTTTCATGTTGCTTCTACTCTGTTTGTCTTTCTGCTGCTGAATCCTCTGCCTGTCTGCTGTCAGCTGATCTCCCCCAGGATCAATACAGTTTCATCTGAACTTTATTGATTCTGAAGCAGCGCACAGTAACAGGACTGATCCTGAGTCTGAACTGCTGATCACTGTCTTTATACTGAATACATTCAGCACCGAACGATCCATGCTGACTGCTGCTCTCTGATCCGCTCACTGTGAATGCAACATTAAAAAATACTAAACTAGAACTGGAAGTAAAAACTAAAGTAAAACTACCAAAGCCAAACTGGAAACCAACTAAAACTAAACTGACATTAAAATCAAATTGAAAAGTATAAAATAAAAACTAAATGACAGCAGACACTTGTAACTTGTAACTTCAAAGCTCATGTGAGTTTGGACACATGTTGGTTTCATATGTGAACATGTGAAGATTCACACGTCACCTGTCAGTTTTCTCTTTGCATGTGAAATTCAGTTTTTACATGTGAAACAAACGTAACAGCAGGTGAAAACATGAAACAGACGTTCACAAGTAAAAACACTGTGACGTCACAATACGACATGAAAACAACTTTGTGTGTGTGTGTGTGTGTGTGTGTGTGTGTGTGTCAGGTGAGCAGCATGTTTAACAGCCTGTTCCTCCTGACTGACAGCTGGAAGGGTTTTGTGTTTAAATCTTCGAGTATGATAAGATTACATTTATTAATTTCCCCACAGGGATCAATAAACTTTAATTTTACTTTATTTTATTCCATTTTATTTTAATAGTGACAATTTTTCGCTTTTATTTTGAAGGCAAAATCTTCACTTAATCTTAACTTCCGGTGTTTTCTTCCGATAAGACCCCCGAAGTATGTCCGCGTTTTCACTTCCGGTTTGCAGAATTCATTTCAAAATAAAAGCACAGAACTCAACACAGAAACAGGCGAGATGAAAATATATCCCAACTACATTTAATTTATTCTGAATTGAATCTGAGTGGATTGTCTGTCTGGAGAAAACATGAAAGTCACGTGACAAAATTCCGGCTTGTCATGAGGATTTTGACTTAGACAGAAAGGTCTGTGACTCAGTCTGTCTGGTGTTTGGTCTATATGGCTGTGAATATATAATGATAATAAACTTTATTTATATAGCACCTTTTTACACAAGTGCAAAGTACTTCACAAGTTAAAAGAAAATAAAAAAAATACATAAATATAAATATATACAAAGTGCGACAAAAGAATCAAAAGAACAAAAAGCAGAAAACAAGAATCTAATTAAAAGCTGAAGTAAAGAGTGAGTTTCATTTGGTGTTAAAACAGGAAACAGAACTCACAGATGTATTTCTTTAGACAGCTGCTGTGGACTTAAAAAAAAAAAGTATTTTCATTTAACACAGATTATAAAATATTATGGATGAGGTGAATTCTCCCTTATTGATTTCCCTGATTCAATCTAAACCAAAGAAGAAAAACAGAGTGCTACAAAAATGGTCCACAGAGTCAAAACAGGAGCTCTTTGGTTCGGGGCATTCAACTGAATGAAACAAAAGCCCAAGGCACTCTGTGGTTGAGCTCCCTGATGAAGGCCGATGCCGAAACGTGTTGGGGTTTTGTAAGTGTGTTCAATCTAAACCAGTTGGATTGTTGAACGGACATTTTGTGCTGCAGCTCAACAGGAAGATGATTCTGATATTTTCTACATCCGGGCTACACTTTATTTTCTCGTTACTTTGGCACTATGCATTACTTGAAATGAATCAAAAACTGGCCCAGTTGTTTTACTCCGGTATTACTCAGTAATCCGTTTTACCCAATTCAAGTTTCATTTTACCTCAGGAAAACGTTCGTCATCGGGACTTTTATTTTGAAAGGGCTGACAGGAAGCTTGGTGTAACTGTGTGTGTAGCTTGACGGTGGTGTGGTGTCCGGAGGAGACAGACGGCATCCTCATCCTCATCCAGCAGGACTGTCTGCCAGCTGGAGAGAGAGACAGGCAGGCAGGCAGACAGGCAGGCAGACAGATAAACAGTCAGTCAGTCAGTCAGTCAGACAGTCAGTCAGACAGACAGACAGACAGACAGACAGACAGACAGACAGACAGACAGACAGACAGGTGTGGAGCTCCGGCCCCAGCAGCGGGGTGCTCGCAGCAGCAGGCCGGCTCTGGATGCTCGCGGCCCGGCCTGCTGATGGGGGAGACCCGGATCATCTACCACCTGGAGGACCAGGAAACCCCCTACCTGGTCCGGCTCAGCGTGCCCGCGCACCGCGTCACCCTGGCCGACTTCAAACACGTCCTCAACAAGCCGAACCACAAATTCTTCTTCAAGTCCATGGACGATGACTTCGGGTGAGCCGCGAGACCCTGATATTACTATTACAGTGTTATTATTATATCTCAATATATTAATTTTATTATTATATCTCAATATATTACTATTACAATATTATTATTATATATCAATATATTAATATTATTATTATATCTCAATATATTACTATTACAATATTATTATTATATCTCAATATATTAATATTATTATTATATCTCAATATATTAATATTATTATTATATCTCAATATATTACTATTACAATATTATTATTATATCTCAATACATTAATATTATTATTATATCTCAATATATTACTATTACAATATTATTATTATTAAATCTCAATATATTAATATTATTATTATATCTCAATATATTACTATTACAATGTTATTATTATATCTCAATATATTAATATTATTATTATATCTCAATATATTACTATTAGGCTACAATATTATTATTATATCTCAATATATTACTATTAGGCTACAATATTATTATTATATCTCAATATATTAATATTATTATTATATCTCAATATATTACTATTAGGCTACAATATTATTATTATATCTCAATATATTACTATTAGGCTACAATATTATTATTATATCTCAATATATTACTATTACAATATTATTATTATATCTCAATATATTAATATTATTATTATATCTCAATATATTACTATTACAATATTATTATTATATTTCAATATATTACTATTACAATATTATTATTATATTTCAATATATTAATATTATTACTATATCTCAATATATTACTATTACAATATTATTATTATAGCCTATATCATATATTATTACAATATTATTATTATATCTCAATATAATAATAATATTGTTAAAATATTGTGTCAATATATTAGTACTAAAATATTAAATGTATTACATGTCAATATATTACTATTAAATTATTATTATTATTAAATATTATTACATGTCAAGATGATACATTAATATTAAAATATTCTACTAATTAATTATTAATAATTCTTATAATAATTTAGTTCATTAATTAAAGGACTGATTGGACAGAACTGTGACAGGAATCCCATTTAGATTATATTCTCATCCCTCCATCATCATCCATCATCTAATATTCTTCATCATCATCATCATCTTCATCATCATCCCTCCACACACACACACACACACACACACACACACACACACACACACACACACTATTAAATCTCAAGTCTCAACAGAACTGAATAGATGGTTAGCAAGCATGGCCACGCCCCCGCCAGTGACGTCACAGCAGGTGTTCTACCTGTGACAGCTGATGGAAGATACCTGCTGTGACATCATGAACTGAACAGACGGTTCATTTCTGTCATCACATCAATTTCTCATCACTGATCCATCTGATTGATTTAGTGTTTAGATAATGTCAGCTTGTTAGCTAGCTAACCATAGCATCTGGTCAGCTAACATCACTGTCTTGTTGTTAACACATCTGATTAGCACACTAGCTAACGTAGCTAGTAGCAGCTAGCGTTAGCGTGTTCACATTAACAACAAGCTTTTTCAGCTGCTCTCAGTTTCTAGCTGCTTGGTGCAGATTTACACTTTGAACTAACAGACAATTCTCCATGTTCCTCCATCATGGAGACTCAGCTGGTTAAAATGTCTCCATGCTGCTGCTGGAAGAGACGCTGTCAGGACGTCCAGTCAGGCAGAAACAACAGCACCTGATAGAGAGAGAGAGAGAGAGAGAGAGAGAGAGAGAGAGAGAGAGAGAGAGAGAGAGAGACACACAGAGAGAGAGAGAGAGAGAGACAGAGAGAGACACACAGAGAGAGAGAGAGAGAGAGAGAGACACAGAGAGACAGAGACAGAGAGAGACACACAGAGAGAGATAGAGAGACAGAGACACACACACAGAGAGAGAGAGACACACACAGAGAGAGAGAGAGACACAGAGAGAGAGAGAGACAGAGAGACACACACACACACACACACACAGAGACAGAGAGACACACACACACAGAGAGAGAGAGACACACACACAGAGAGAGAGACAGAGACACACACAGAGAGACAGAGAGAGACACACACACAGAGAGAGACACACACAGAGAGAGAGAGAGAGAGAGAGAGAGACACACACACACACACACACACACACACACACACACAGAGAGAGAGAGACACACACACACACACACACACACACACACACAGACAGGTCTGTAGCTGTTCAGTGTTTGCTAGCTTCCAGCAGCCTGAGCTTGTTGCTCCAGTTTATATTTATATTAGTTATATTTTCATATTGAAGCTTCTGGCCTCTTCAGTTTTATTGGGGAACTGGTTTCACAGCAGTATTACATTCTAAACTACATGACATAAAACCAACTGACTGACAGATACAACAGACAGTCAGTCACCAACCAGGTCCACAATGTAAGCTAGTGTTAGCTAGTGTTAGCTAGTGTTAGCTAACGTTAGGAAGAACGTCAGAAGAAGAAGAAGAAGAACAGGACGACGTCTCGTTGCTGCAGCTGGGAATTCTTCATGTGTTTAACATCCAAATTCATTTTTATTTGTGAATATAAAGAGGAACTGAACCCCAAACCCACACCTGTGTGAAGCTAAAGCTCAAATCTAATGGTAAAAAGCAATGGCCATCTGCTATTGGCTGATCTTTGGAGCCATCTTTGGTACCTTCAGATTCAGGCTTTACACACATTTGAGATTGTTCAGTTCTCTTTAAAATCATTTCTAAACAACCTGCAGCAGATATTACTTGAATATAACGGATTTTTATAATGTTGGACTGTGTCGACACAGTGAGTGATGTCACAGCGTCCTGAAGGGTTTGGAAGCCAACAGATCGGGTTCATGATCGCCGCCATGTTGACATTTGGAGCCGGAGTGAAGCTGAGGGTCGACACAGAGCCGCAGCTCCGCCTGCTATTGGTCCGTACTCAACGACCTGTCAATTAGGAAAACAACACTGTTTCATAACTGCTATATCCCGTTAATGACGCAATTATTTTGAAAATCTCCATAAGGACACACATTACCAGGTCCGGCTCCGGGTCCGGGTCCGGCTCCGGCACCGGGTGCCGGTCCGGGTCCAGCTCCGGCTCCGGCTCCGGGTCCAGGGCCGGCTCCGGCTCCGGCTCCGGGTCCAGTCTGCTGTGACTCACCAGGAGACAGAGCAGCTCTGACATGACGTGACGCAGCATGACTGTGCAAGGTGATGATGCAGAGTGACAAACATCTTCATCATCAGCACTATCGCTGCTCATGCTAACTACCCAGCTCTTCTTCTTCTGCTGATTCCAAACAAACCGGAAACATAAAACGCATCACTTCCTGTGTGGCAGGAAAGAGCGACCAGACTCCGGCTGTTCAGAACAGACAGAGGAGAAGATTCATGAACTGATAGAGGCTGGATCACCGTTAGAGAGAGAGAGAGAGAGAGAGAGAGAGAGAGAGGGAGAGAGAGAGAGAGAGAGAGAGAGAGAGAGAGAGAGAGGGAGAGAGAGAGAGAGATTTATTTAGAAATGTTACAGGTTATTAGTTGAATATTGAAGCAGCAGAGAGAAATAACAGAGAGAGAGAGAGGGTGATGCATCATCACTCACACCATGCTGGTGAAACATTCAAGCCTTTTAATGCACACACACACACACACACACACACACACACACACACATGCTGCAGCGAGAGCTTTCATCAGAGGGAATATTAAAGAGCTTTTAGTTTTAACAGACACAAATAGTCTGTTACATAACATCACTGCTGTTCTCTGAGTCTCTCTCCCTCCCTCTCTCTCTCTGTGCCCCCCCCCCCCCGAGAGCTGTACACACACACACACACACACACACACACACACACACACACACACACACTCCTCTCTGCTTGGTTTTCAGGTCTTGTCTCTCTCTCTATATTTGCATACTGAATCTGGGAGTGTGAATGCATTAGAGAATGGTGTGTGTGTGTGTGTGTGTGTGTATTCTTTATGGATAGAGGCCCCTGGTAATCCTTCCCTTGACCCATCAGCCTGGTTGTGTGTCTCTGTGTGTGTGTGTGTGTGTGTATGTGTGTGGGGGTGGGATAATAAAAACGGCTCAAAACATCTGAGATTATCACACACACACACACACACACACACACACACACACACACACAGCATGCTAACAGCAGTTCCTTCTGACCTTCTGGATTCTGCTCATAAAAAATAGATAGATAGTAGTTTTAGTAGAAAAATAAATCAAGGTTCATTTCATTCACACAGCGGCCATCTTGGATTCAGATCACACTAAACCCGGAAGAGAGTGAAGATGGAAACAGGAAACTGAACCGCTGTTTGGATAAAAAATTTAAAATCTCAGCAGAATGAAGGTTGGATCTGATGGAGAGAAGATCCAACTGAACACTACAGCATCACAACAAGCTAATGTTAGCTAACAGCTAGCTTTATCTCTAAACCAACCAGGTCCATAATGTTAGCTAATGTTAGCAGTTAGCTAACAGCTAGCTTTATCTCCAAACCAAGCAGGTCCAGAATGTTAGCTAATGTTAGCAGTTAGCTAACAGCTAGCTTTATCCCCAAACCAACCAGGTCCATAATGTTAGCTAATGTTAGCAGTTAGCTAACAGCTAGCTTTATCCCCAAACCAACCAGGTCCAGAATGTTAGCTAATGTTAGCAGTTAGCTAACAGCTAGCTTTATCCCCAAACCAAGCAGGTCCATAATGTTAGCTAATGTTAGCAGTTAGCTAACAGCTAGCTTTATCCCCAAACCAAGCAGGTCCATAATGTTAGCTAATGTTAGCAGTTAGCTAACAGCTAGCTTTATCCCCAAACCAGCCAGGTCCATAATGTTAGCTAATGTTAGCAGTTAGCTAACAGCTAGCTTTATCCCCAAACCAACCAGGTCCAGAATGTTAGCTAATGTTAGCAGTTAGCTAACAGCTAGCTTTATCCCCAAACCAACCAGGTCCATAATGTTAGCTAATGTTAGCAGTTAGCTAACAGCTAGCTTTATCCCCAAACCAACCAGGTCCATAATGTTAGCTAATGTTAGCAGTTAGCTAACAGCTAGCTTTATCCCCAAACCAACCAGGTCCATAATGTTAGCTAATGTTAGCAGTTAGCTAACAGCTAGCTTTATCTCCAAACCAACCAGGTCCATAATGTTAGCTAATGTTAGCAGTTAGCTAACAGCTAGCTTTATCTCCAAACCAACCAGGTCCATAATGTTAGCTAATGTTAGCAGTTAGCTAACAGCTAGCTTTATCCCCAAACCAACCAGGTCCATAATGTTAGCTAATGTTAGCAGTTAGCTAACAGCTAGCTTTATCTCCAAACCAACCAGCTCATGTTTCTGTGCAGGAAACACACTGAAGTTACAGTTAACTTTATTCAAATGTTTATGTAAACTGGAAAATGAAAATGCAATCCGACAATCACATTTTCCACTTTTGCATTATTTGGGTCAAAATGAAAATTTAAATACAGTAATCCAGTTTGTGTTGGAATTTTAATCTACTAATATCCTCAATATTAAAATGTTAATGAAAAAGACTATGTGGTTAACAACATTCACGTTAATTTAATTTTGAAATGACCCTGTCAACAAGCTGTAAAGCCTCTATATATCCAACACACTGTGTGGTTACCATGGTAACCGGGGTCACAGGGGGTCATGGTGCTTTCTGGAAGTGGATGGGGGAGGGGGGCTTGCAGTGGAACGTGTCTGTTTCTGTGTGTGGTAGTGGTAGCTTTTATTAGTGCTTCGCAGTCATTTACAGACTGAAATTACACACCAATTTACATACATATAGTATATCAAAACAGCAGGGAGATAAAAATACATTTTCAATAATTGTGAAAGTAGTAGCATTTAATCTACAATGAAATGTAAACAGGGTAGTCAGGCCAGATCTAGTGCAAATCCTATGAAGGGATTCTGGAATGTAATATCAGTAGTCTGGGGAAAAGAAGGGAAGTGAGAGGAGTGAAACTGTGATGTGTGATGATGAGTCTTGTGAGGGAGGGGATCGGAGAACTGTAGTAACGACCTGGTCTGGCCAGCGGGTGTTAAGTTTGTGACCATTGCGGGTGGTACGTCCAGATATTTGTTCTCTAGATGGGGGGAGCCAGTCAAAGGAGTACACACACACAGTGTGTGTGTGTGTGTGTGTGTGTGTGGAATTGACTTAATTTACTGTGCTTCTCAGGTCTGAGAGATTATATCTAACGATCTCATTATTTTCTATTCTGTGTGTTCTGTGTTCTCAGGGTGGTTAAAGAGGAAATCTGTGATGACAACGCCAGGCTGCCATGTTTCAACGGACGAGTCATCTGCTGGGTCAGACACACACACACACACACACACACACACACACACACGCACAGATTAGCTAGCTAGGTTATCTATCTGCAGCAACAAGTGTGATAGCAGCACTAACACATTTGACAGATGAAGAGGACTTGAGCAGTCCCTGGCTGGCCGGCAGACTTCAGCTGCACTAGCAGGACGTCACCAGCAGGGGGCAGCGCCATGCAGCGCCATGCAGCGCCATGCAGCGCCATGCAGCGCCATGCAGCGCCATGTCTCTGTAACCAGCTGCAGAATCCAACAACACACCGGACAGTTTGACTCTTCACTGCAGGCAGAGGGGAAGCGTCGCTCCAGCATGTATCTTTCATCCTGACATAATCTCTATAACTTGATATATTCTCTCTGGTTATTCTCTCAAACTAGCCGACTTGACGAGCTGCCAAATCGGCCTGTAATATATGACTGCAAATTAGACAATCAAAAAAAAATCTATCATAGCACAGTCAGGCCCATTTAGATCAATATGAAGTCGAGAGTACCGCCTCCTTTTGCACTGCGGCTCCTGAAACCACGAGACCGACTGAGCCACTCTGCTGCCGTCTGCAGTCTGACTGTGTGTGTGTGTGTGTGTGTGTGTGTGTGTGTGTGTGTGTTTCAAGCTGTGAGCGTCTGATGCCTCCAGTCTGTTTCTGGCTTTAGCATCACAGCAGGCTACAGCTGGCTAGCTAGCCATGCTACCAGTCTGTCTTTATACCTGTTAGCATCACAAAGTTATTCACTCTAACATTTTACAGTCTGTTGATAGCAGGGACAGACAAAAATTTAAAGTAAATAACATTTAAACTATTTTATATAACATGTAAAAGTCAACATGCTAACATCATGCCAGCATAATAGCAACATACTGTATATCTCTCTCTCTCTCTAGCTGGTGTCAGCAGACAGCTGTCAATCAGACGGCGGGGGACCGGACAGCCAGGTTGAAGCCCCGCCTACAGACCAAGCCCCGCCCCCGGCCCCACCCCCTCTGGAGAGGACTGGAGGGATAGGAGACTCCAGACCGCCATCCTTCCAGTAAGTTCCTGAGTGTCTGAATCCAAATGTCCGGACTTGCAGACTTGCAGACTTTACGGCTCGCTCCCGTGAAGTCCAGGAGGGTTTAGGGCCGCCCACCGTCAAAATGTATCAGGTCTGTAAGGCTCCCATGTGGACTTTTGGGGCGCTCCATGCAGACTTCCAGCGAGTCCGCTATCTTGCAGACTTCTCTGGCGATATTTCCCATCATTCATTGCACGACAGCTGTAACACGTCAGCTGACACAAACAAAGGCAGATGTCAAACATGACGGGAAAACAGCCAAAGAGTGTTTTCCTGTGTGAGTTATTAACATCTACTGACATGATGAAGCAGATATTCAGCCAGCGTTGACTGTAATCAGCCTGTAACGGCCGACGGACTTCTCCGCTCTGCACCCTTCAGTGATCCATTGTTTAACGTTTATTTTGCGTCGGTGGTATCCACGGCAACGAGCGAGGGGAGAAGTCCCGTCCCATTCGCCCCTTGCATGCGGCCCCGCCCCCCTGAGCCCTGTGAACTCACGTAGACGCTGAGCTTCAGTCAACGTCAGCATACGTAAGACCAGAGACCACGAGTCTGCAGGCCGGACATTTGGATTGGACCCATGTCCATCTATAACTACTGCTGCTACGAATACTGTTACTACTACTACTACTACTACTGCTACTACTACTACTACTACTACTGTTACTACTACTACTACTACTACTACTACTACTACTGTTACTACTACTACTACTACTGTTACTACTACTACTACTACTACTGTTACTACTGTTACTACTACTACTGCTACTACTACTACTACTACTACTGCTACTACTACTACTACTACTACTGTTACTACTACTACTACTACTACTGTTACTACTACTACTACTACTACTGTTACTACTACTACTACTGTTACTACTACTACTACTACTACTACTACTACTACTACTGTGACTGCTACTGCTGCTGATTAGGATTAGGATATTATTTGCAGCCCTCTGCTTCCACCTGCTGGTGGGAATGAAGATTGCAGCTCTAAACTGAACTCTGCCTGTCTGTCAAGACTTCAAATGTCACTGACTCAAGACTCACTCTCTCTCTCTCTCTCTCTCTCTCTCTCTCTCTCTCTCTCAGTGCCAATGCTGTCGCTAGTCAGGACGACCTGGATGAGTCGGACCGCGAGTCGGTCGTTTCCCTACGGAGAGAGAGAGAGCGAGATAGAGAGGGAGAGAGGGAGAGAGAGAGGCTGCAGAGGACAGACATGAGCGACCACGGTAAGACAGAGAGAGAGAGAGAGAGAGGGAGGGAGAGAGAGAGGGAGGGAGAGAGAGAATGAAACAGGAAAATGCTCTCTGAAGAAAAAAGTTCTGATATGAAAATTCAAATATTTTATATGAAATCGTAGCTAATTTGCATATGTTAATAACAAAATAAATAAACTCCACAGAAGCTGTTTGTATTTTTGTCCATATTTAATATAAAACCTCCTTCTGATTGGAGTTTTGGAGAGGAGTTTTGTTTCAGTAGAGCAGTTCTGATTGGCTGTCCCTGCAGGCGAGCGCGTGAACGGACACGCCTCTCGACCGGTAGAGCAGAAGGGGGCGGGGCTAGCGGGCGGTGACAGCTCGT
>NC_136002.1:33751541-33771541 GCF_048128805.1 Centroberyx gerrardi
TAGGAGCTGAGGCCAGAAGGTGGGCGGAGTCTGTCATGGCAGCAACCTAAGGAGGGAGGGAGGCTGTCGAGCTGAAGGAGGCCTTCCGAGCCTCTGAGCCTGGTTGAGATGTCTCTTCAATGTTGCGTGGATTTCGGGAACAGTGCCCTTGGATCGGCAGACAGGTGTGATGGTGGAGAGGGCCGGAGGGTTTGTTCCAACCATCGTGGAATCACACTGCTCGGCCTCCTGGGAAAGTCTATGCCACGGTGCTGGAGAGGAAACTCGAGCCGAGTGTTGGACGTTAGATTCCGGAGGAACAATGTGGATTCTGTCTGTCGCAGAACAGTGGACCAACTTTTTTACCCCCTCACAGATAATTGTTTGCTAATCCTATCTACATGTGTTTTGTGGATTTGGAAAAGGCTTATGAGCGTGTTCCCCGAGGTATCGTGTGGGAGATACTGTGGGAGTATGGGGTGCCGAGTTCAAGTATCTCAGGTCTTATTCATTAGAAGGATGGTGAGATTGACCGCCGGTTAGGTGCAGCAGCTGCAGTAATGCTGGTGTTGTATCAGACCGTGTTTCTGGAGACTCTAGAGACTGAAAGAATTAGATCGCAGATACAAGGAACTCGGTATTGAGCTGCTGCTTCTCCACATTGAAAGGAGCCAGTTGAGGAGGTTCAGGCTCCTGGTAAGGTCTGAGGGGGCGATCACACCGAGAAGCGTCGCTACAGGCGCGGCCGTGTCAAAAACGCCTAGACCCCCTAATACTGTCTGTCTGTCTGTCTGTCAACCTGTCTGTGCTCTGTCTGTCTGTCTCCAGGTCCGTCACGTTGACGGTGGCGAAGTGTTGGGATCCAAACCCACGAGGCTGCTTCACACTGCCGAGGAGTGAGTCACACACACACACACACACACACATACAAATCAAATCTAATCTAATGTAATATTGTCTTGTGTAATGTAATGTGATGTAATGTAATCTGATCTAATAAAGTTAAGATAAAACTTCATTGATCTGCATCAGGTGAGCCGGTCCGTCCCATTGACCCTGCTGCCTGGGTGTCCCACACGGCGGCCATGACGGGGGCACTCCTCCCCCACTACGGTACGACTCCCATCAGCCCCTTCACCATCTATCTATCTATCTATCTATCTATCAATCTATCTCTGTCTGTCTGTCATCTCCCATCTTTTATCTAGCTCTCTCTATTTTCCAGCATCTGATGTTCAGATCTGCCTGTCGTCTGTCAGCCATCACTTTTTTTCTGTTGTCTGTTTTTCTCTTCATTCTTTTTTTTTTTATTCATATCCTCATTAGCTGATGTCTTCCTGCTTGTCTTCCTGCTTGTCTTCCTGCTTGTCTTCCTGCTTGTCTTCCTGAGCTTCATACAAAAGCACCTTCACCACACACAGGACAGACAGTACAACATGATTAACATTAAAGCTGCACTAGGCCGTTATGCAACTGGCAGCGAGAGGTAACTGTTTGAATTTTTGAATCCTGTAAAACCCGTTTCACCCAACAAGAATCAACGCTGCGTCCAACAGGCGGTAGAGTGCTGGCGGGGCGTTGAAACCTCATCAGGGATGCGCATGTTGCAAGAGGAAGGCGGGGCTTCTGAAAACATGATGCTAGCCAAATTGCTTCTGTAGCTCCTGTAGCCTGCCGTAGCAATGTATCTGAGCCTAAAACAAAAGAAAGCATTGGCAATAGCTCTCATTATTTATAGCAGAAGGCAAGTTGAAAAGTTTAAAGTCATGTTGTAAAAGCTCAGGGAACTCTGAAACATAAAGAGTTAGCTTCTCGCCGGTCGCTTACGATGCACAAAGCTGTGATCTCATTGGAAACGCTTCAGAAAGTCAGCGTCAAACTGGGTCAAAGCTTGAACTTTCAAAAGTTCCCACAAAGTAATTAAAAGTAATGTTAATGTATAGGCTGTGACTTTGACAGCAGCGTAGTCCACCATGTTTGTTGACAAGCAGTTGTGTAGTTGTCATGGTTACGCGGGGACGAGGTCGTTCAGTGGAAACACGTTAACAAGTTCTTGGGCTTTTGGCCTTTGGTGGAACGGGGTTTATGTTCTCCATGTGTTCTGACCAAGACAACAAGCCAACGCCACACTGTGGGTTTTCAGGCTTGCAGGAAGAACGCCACCTCACCATCCACAGCGACATGGCGGCCATTGCCAAGGCGATGGCCAATCCCGAGTCGGGGCTGGAGGTTCGAGACAGGATGTGGCTGAAGATCACCATCCCCAACGCCTTCATAGGTGAGCAGCTCTTCCAGACTGACCTCCTTTCATCCCGGATTTCCCTCTGAAACACGTTCCTCCAGTCCGAACTTAGAGTTTGACTGATATCGGCTTTTGAAGGTTAGCATTTCCATGCCAAACACATCCAAAAAATTCCAAGTATACAGTGTTTCCTCCAGAGTTTTCTTCTGGTCAGGGTGGAAAAGCCTAGAATTTAGAATTTAGATCATGGGACACTAAAACTCCCTGCCTTATTGTTTAACTTGCTGGTAAAATAGTGAAATGATGACAATAGTATAAATAAAGAGTGTAATAGGAAAATGGTGGAAAGCCTCTTTTGTCTGCACTACTTTTCCTGTGTTCTCTCCTTTTACATGGTACGCACCTTAGATACTGGGGCAGCAGGACGCCCTGCAACATGTTTACTTGTTTCTGTTGAACTGTGAAAAGTAAAAAAAATATTCAGTAAAAAATAATTTATAAATAGTGAAACAGTGAAAGTTGCTGGTGAATTCTCTGCTGCCTCAGAAAAACACAGCAGAACCTGTTGAAACAGTATGACTACCTGTCTCTCTGTGTCTCTGTGTGTTTGTCTGTCTGTCTGCCTGTCTGTCTGCCTGTCTGCCTGTCTGTCTGTCTGCCTGTCTGTCTGTCTGTCTGCCTGTCTGTCTGCCTGTCTGTCTGTCTGTCTGTCTGTCTGTCTGCCTGTCTGTCTGCCTGTCTGTCTGCCTGTCTGTCTGTCTGTCTGTCTGTCTGCCTGTCTGTCTGTCTGTCTGTCTGTCTGTCTGCCTGTCTGTCTGTCTGTCTGTCCAGGTTCAGACGTGGTGGACTGGCTGTACCACCGTGTTGAAGGCTTCACTGACCGGCGTGAAGCTCGAAAGTACAGCAGCAACCTGCTGAAGGCCGGATACATCCGCCACACCGTCAACAAGATCACCTTCTCTGAGCAGTGCTACTACGTGTTCGGAGACCTGTGTGGAGGTGAGAGACAGACAGAGAGACAGACAGACAGACAGAGAGACAGGCAGACAGACAGACAGACAGACAGACAGACAGAGAGACAGACAGAGAGACAGACAGACAGACAGAGAGACAGGCAGACAGACAGGCAGGCAGACAGACAGACAGAGAGACAGACAGAGAGACAGACAGACAGACAGAGAGACAGGCAGACAGACAGACAGACAGACAGACAGACAGACAGAGAGACAGACAGACAGAGAGAGAGACAGGCAGACAGACAGACAGACAGACAGACAGACAGACAGACTGACAGAGAGACAGACAGACACAGAGAGAGACAGGCAGACAGACAGACAGACAGACAGACAGACAGACAGACAGAGAGACAGACAGACAGAGAGAGAGACAGGCAGACAGACAGACAGACAGACAGACAGACAGACTGACAGAGAGACAGACAGACACAGAGAGAGACAGGCAGACAGACAGACAGACAGACAGACAGACAGACAGACAGACAGACACAGAGAGAGACAGGCAGACCGACAGACAGACAGACAGACAGACAGACTGACAGAGAGACAGACAGACACAGAGAGAGACAGGCAGACAGACAGACAGACAGACAGACAGACAGACAGACAGACAGACAGATAGATAGATAGACAGAGTCTGAGTAACTAATTTGACTTCAAGTAATCCGTGCTAGAACAGTCCTTTTCCTCAATTGCCCTTGTACATATTTTACATTTGGTTCTACTTTTCCTGCCAGTTAATATAAAATCGATGTATGCAAAGCTCACAATATGAGATGGAGCATCTTCATCTTCATCTTCATCTTCCTCTGTCACTATAGAGACAATCTGGTCCATCCTCCTGTCAGTGTTTGTGTTGTCAGATAAATGTTCAGCCGATACTGTGGAACAACCAGATGATCAGAGACAAATTTAGGGAAACGCTGAAAAGATGTGGAGCCGAGTCTGAGGTGATTGAGCCAAGTTCAAGTTCATGTCCTCAGTGTGCGAGTTGAAATTGGGACTCTAATACTACAATGTTGCTTTATACATTCTAGCTTTACTTTAGGGTTAAAACACCCCAAAATAGTCAAAGTAATTTTCCAAATATACAAAGATCGGCTTTAGAATTAGACCAGATCTGAAGATTTGAACCCAGTCCAGAAAACCGGTCCAGAACCCAGTCTGAAAACTGTCTGAGCCTTGTGAAAGCACGAGCCTGACTAAGGGCCAAAACTAGTACTAATTGTTTAATTCTACATTTCTACTGCTGTCAGACATGGCCGTCCTGTCTCTGCTGGATCATGAAGGAGCTTCCAGTGGAGGAGGAGGAGGAGGAGGAGGAGGAGGAGGGTCAGACGACTCGGTGGCTCCTCTCTCCCATCCTGGAGCCTCGGGCCCCCAGTGGCCCCCAGCTTTCCCCTACCAGTACCCCATCCCTCATCCCTACAGCTCCCCCCACCTCCTGCACCAACTGCCGGCCTGGGGGGGAGGAGGAGGAGGAGGAGGAGGAGGAGGAGGAAGCCAGCACAGTGACGGTGACAGCATCTTTCCTCTTTGCTTGTCTACATTTACATTCATTACAAGTTATCGAGAGAGACTGACAGGCAGCAGTAGGCCAACGTTACAGAAGTAGACATGGTTCATTTCTGTCTGTTTCTGACTGAACTGATCATTTCATCACTGATCCATCTGATTGATTTAGTGTTTAGATAATGTCAGCTTGTTAGCTAGCTAACCATAGTATCTGGTCAGCTAACATCACTGTCTTGTTAACACATCTGATTAGCACACTAGCTAACGTATCTAGTAGCAGCTAGCGTTAGCATGTTCACATTAACATCAGTGTGTTTGCCGGCTAGTTAGCTAGCTAACAGTTTGTTCAGGTTAACTGAGCTGACTCTTCTCAAGCTACAACTCAGAGTGTTTTGGAGTAGAGACTAGGGCTAAAGACAAGACAGTTTACTGTGTCACAGTAACCAAATCCACCTTATCACACTATTCACTTTTACTGAGAACGTTACTCCTCCATGGACTGCAACCTTATCGAGGTGAAGGGGTTTGCGTGCCCCTGTGACCCTGAGAGCTGTGTTGTCTGGGGCATTGGGTTCCTGGTAGGGTCACCCATGACAAATTGGTCTCAGGGGAGGGGCCAGACAAATAGCAGTTTAGACAGACCCTTATGACGGTCAAGGATAAAAATGAGAGAACCTCGCCCGGATTAGGGACACCGGGGCCGACCTGGGAATGGTGCTCGTAAGCGAGCACCTGGTGGCCGGGTGATGCCCATAGCTCGGCTGGGCTCAGCCCGAAGCTGTAACGGGAGGCCGCTGCCTTGTGGGCCCACCACCCGCAGGGCAAAGTGTTTGGGTCAGGTCCGATTGGGCAAGGCGCGAGAGTGGGGTAGGTCCGGGCGTCTTGGACCCTGATGATCAAAACTGGCTCTTGGGATGTGGAAAGTCACCTCGCTGGGGGGGGAAGGAGCCGGAGCTTGTGCAGGAGTTTGGAAGATACCAACTAGATATAGTTGGGTTGTGGAACCAAGGCCTGCCTGATCTGAACTCAAGTGGCGCTTTGTTGTTGGACTTGTGTGGTGTGGAGTCCAAATGGACTCTGTTCAAAACCTGTTGTGCAAGTGGCTGCTTGGAGTTGTAGTCTGAAGGCTTGTTCTGGTGGCAACCCAAGGACCCGCTGGTGGACATCAGGGGTGAGGTACCAGCAGGCCAAGAGGGCTGCAGCTGCAGCGGTTACAGAAGCAAAAATCCGGGCATGGGAGGAGTTCAGAGAGGCCATGGATATTTTTTGAATATTGTCGGAAGGTGGAAAGAGCACTTTGAAGTTGAACCTGACAGACATGCCCTCTGTACAGGAGGCAGTGCCCAAGGATTCTGGGGGGTCAGAGTCCATCTCGTTGTCTGAAGTCACTGAGGTAGTTAGAAAGCTCTGCAGTGGCAAGGCTGCATGGGTGGATGAGATTCCTCTGGAAATGCTGAAGGCACTGGATATTGTTGTGGCTGACACGCCTCTTCAATGTAGCATGGATGTCGGGGACAGTGCCTCGGGATTGGCAGACAGGTGTGGTGGTCCCCATATTTAAAAAGGGGGACCAGAGGGTTTGTTCCAACTATCGGGGGATCACACTTCTCAGCCTGCCTGGGAAAGCCTATGTTGGGGTGCTGGAAAGGAGGCTCTGTCTGGTAGTTGAACATCAGATTCAGGTGGACCTGCTCTTCACCCTCTCGCAGATAATCGAGGGGGCATGGGAGTTTCCAGTCTACATGTGCATGGTAGATTTGGAAAATGCTTATGACCGTGTGCCCTGAGATATACTGTGGAGATACTGCAAGAGTATGGGGCGCCGACTTCGTTACTACGAGCTATTCGATCCCTGTACTGAGTACCTGAGTTGTGTTTGCATACTCAGTGTAAAATCAAGCTTGTTCAAGGTGAACGTTGGACTCTGACAAGGGTGTGCCTTGTCTCCTTTTTTGTTTGTGATTTTTGTTCATTGTTTTTCATTGATTTTCATTTGGGTAGTGACTGAAAGAATGAGGTCGCGGATACAAACAGCGGAAATGAGGTTTCTCAGACAGGTTGCAGGTGAGAAGCTCAGTGATCCGGGAGGATCTCAGATTAGAGCCGCTGCTGCTCTGCATCGAGAAGAGTCAGCTGAGGTGGTTCAGGCATCTGATAGGACGCCCCCGGGTTGTCTGCCTTTGGAGGGTCGTCTGCCCAGGACACGCTGGAGGGATGATATATCTCAGCTAGCTGGGGAACGCCTTGGGATTCCCCAGGAGGAGCTGGTGGAAGTTGCTGGGGAAAGAGAGGTCTGGACTGCACTGCTGGTCTTGTTGCCACTGCGAAAAAAAATCCATTCTTGAAAATGGATGAATGTATGGATGGATTAGAACGTTACTGAATGGATCTGCAGCCTCACCACAATAAGATGCATCAGCTGCTCTCTGTTTCTAGCTGGTTGGTACAGATTTATTAAGGTACAGACACTTTATTAACTAACAGACAATTCTACAATGTTCCTCCATCATGGAGACTCAGCTGGTTGGCAGCAGATGATTGTAGGTTGTTTGTAATGTGTGTTGTTATGTATGTATAAGTAATTTAAATCTAGAAACTGATGCTTATTCTACTGTTATACTCAGACTAGAATGTCAAAGTTAATGTAAATGCACTTACCTGTTTGACTGCCGAATGCTGAAAATTCAATGAACTTAATATTATTCTTAATATTAATCTCTTTTTATTTTACAGGAACTCGTAGCAGTGGATCAAACCGCAGCGGAAGTCAGAAGGAGGCAGGAGGGGGAGGAGGAGGAGGAGGAGGAGGAGGAGAAGGAGGAGGAGGGGGAGAAGGAGCAGGGGGAGGAGGAGGAGGAGGAGGGGGAGAAGGAGGAGGAGGGGAAGAAGAAGGAGAAGGAGGAGGAGGGGAAGGAGGAGGAGGGGAGTCTAGGTCAGCAGGAGGCAGTGAATCCGACTCGACAAAACAGGAAGTGAATGCTCCAACCAGCGAGCGGCCAACGGTGGAGCCCCCCGGGGACGACAGCACCCAGAACCCCCCCTCCTCCTCTGGCCTCCATGGCAACAGAGACTCAGACCCCCCACCTACTCCCCCACCCGAAGGTCAGGGTCGGGACCTTTCCTCCGTCCCGCCCGAAATCTCTGCCTCCCGCCAGTCCTTCCGCCTGGCGATGGGAAACCCCAGCGAGTTCTTTGTGGATGTCATGTGACCCCATGGTGACGATGTCATGTTGGGTCTGGTGATGTCATGTTGAGTCAGGTGATGGGGGGCGGGGTCTGGACCTGTCAGAAAAGGGTCACATTTGTCACTTGTCTGTAAAAAAACAGTTAATGCTTTTTAAAAAGGACTGATCTGTACAGGTTTGTGCTAAAAGCCACTTCATGATCATGATACAGGATTCATATCTAATTATTTCGTACAGGTTAAATATTTTGACCCTGTCCTGCCAAAAGTATTTACTTCAATGTCCTGAAGATCTAGTTTCTGAAGGGACTGAGATGAAAGAGAGAGAGAGAGAGAGAGAGAGAGAGAGAGAGAGAGAGAGAAGACTTGGCTGAAATATATTTGAGTTTGCTTTCAACTATTTGAGCTCATAAAGGAGTTTAATTTATTTCAGTAGAAACTTAAACAGAAGCCCGACCCTCAGCTCCTGGACCAGAGCCACACACACACAGTTTGTCCAGTGCGGTCTCCACAGTCGGCCATGTTGGCTCCGAAGTCCCGCTCCTTGGCTGTTGCTATAGTAACCAGTGATTCTGTTGTCCTTGTTACCATGGCGATGTTGTGGAGGACATTGTTCCATATTTCCTGTGTGATTTTTGCTAATATTTTACGTTTTCCATCCCTTTAATATTAATTCTGACTGTTTTGACATGCTGCACCATGACTGAAGATATTTTTAAATGAGTTTTGCCAAACCTCTCTGAAGAAAATAGAGAATGGCATTTTAGTCGGCAACCATTTGCCTGACCTAACTGATACAGGAAACCAGAACTTTTTTTCTCTCAGGTTCTGCTTTCAGGTCCCTGTCTTAAAGTTTTCCATGTCTGACTGGACTAACTTTGTCTATATATGGCTCTGGTCTAACTGGACTAACTGTCTATATATGGCTCTGGTCTAACTGGACTAACTGTCTATATATGGCTCTGGTCTAACTGGACTAACTGTCTATATATGGCTCTGGTCTAACTGGACTAACTCTGTCTATATATGGCTCTGGTCTAACTGGACTATCTCTGTCTATATATGGCTCTGGTCTAACTGGACTAACTCTGTCTATATATGGCTCTGGTCTAACTGGACTAACTCTGTCTATATATGGCTCTGGTCTAACTGGACTAACTGTCTATATATGGCTCTGGTCTAACTGGACTAACTGTCTATATATGGCTCTGGTCTAACTGGACTAACTGTCTATATATGGCTCTGGTCTAACTGGACTAACTGTCTATATATGGCTCTGGTCTAACTGGACTAACTCTGTCTATATATGGCTCTGGTCTAACTGGACTAACTGTCTATATATGGCTCTGGTCTAACTGGACTAACTGTCTATATATGGCTCTGGTCTAACTGGACTAACTGTCTATATATGGCTCTGGTCTAACTGGACTAACTGTATATATATGGCTCTGGTCTAACCTGTCAGACTGCTGTATTTTCTTCAGTGAAGAAGAGGAAAACAAATTCAGCTCTGTTAATATATTGTGGACTGTTACCACCTGTGTGTGTGTGTGTGTGTGTGTGTGTGTGCGTGCGCACCTATCAAAGTGACTATGTACAGTTTTCTATGTGTGTGTGCTGCATGGAGTCGCAGTTTTCCAATTCTGATCTGGACCACATGGAGCCATGCGACTTGTATTTGAACACTCCAATCACAATTTGTCAGCGTTGCCGTGACAACAAGTAAATCTGACATCATTCATGAGACACAACGATGGAAAGAGACAAACAGACGACTTGACGCCTCAGTTCAAACCCGGAGGAACAGACAATCTGGATCTCGGAGGTTCTTCCGCATCACGGCGTCTCAGTCGGCCGGCAGCTTCTGATCTTTGAGCCTCAGCTGAGGCAGATGCTGAGATCATGCTCATGACATGAAGCGATGCTGTTCTGATAGATATTGTCACGATAAAGCTTTAAGCTGAACGGCTCCAACCGACTGACAGACGGTCAGTCAGCTGTTGACTGGACTGCTAACCTGCAGACATGCCGGTCAGAGTCTTACAGCAAGGTGGAGAAATCACAGGAAATATGGAACTCCTGTGGCATCTGAATGGGAAAACAGCTTTTGTTATTGTTACTCTGCTCTTCACTGTCAGTTCATATTATTATGGGATGTGTGTTACATCCTACAGATGGGATATGCAGTGTGAACGGAGCCTGAGCGGCTTCACACTGATTTTAATTCAGGTCATTTTCTTTTCTAAATGGATTTCTAGTGATTTGTAAACAAGCTTGTCATATCAGAAACAACTCAACAGAATCAAACATGAACATGAAGTGTAAATGTAAAATGACAAAACAGACTTAAACCTAAAGCTCTGCACTGACAAGACTTTGCCTCATCTATAAGTTTTACACTCCATATCTCTGGAGTTTATTGTTAATATCAATGATTCATTAATTTTGTCATTTTCCTTTTATAATTTTCATCCATATTTCTGTGTATGTGACTTGCATTCTACTGTTTTGTGTGTGTAAACCTGATTTCACCCCAGAACACAGTATACATTTATATATATTATATATGAGATATTTGGTTATTAACTGAAGATGGATACAGTGAAGAACGGCTCAGTTTAATAGTCGCTGTACACAGTTTTATGAGGAAAAGATTGTTTTAATTTATGATCATAGTTTTATTGTCTAATCATGACTTTTCTGTCTGTCTTTACTCTGAGTTTAAATGAGAAAACCACTCAATTAAAAAAACCTAATGTCTGTATTCTGTGTGCTGAATGTGTGTTTTTGTTTTAAATAGTTGCAGACAAAAATGAAAAACTCAAAATTCTCAAACCCAAAGACCAAACCCTGCCTGCTCCTTACAGGACAATTTCAGCCTGATTTCAGGTTTTTGCTCATTTTTTAGGTTTTCCATCCCTTTAATATTAAATCTGACAGTTTCTACCCGCTGCTCCACCATTAAAGATATTTTTAAATCTCAGCTCATTCACTCCCATTCAAATCCAAACAGCAGAGAAAACAGCTGGAGCCTCTGATTCAGTCAGTAAAGGTGATCCGTCACTGTGAAGGAGGAGCAACAATCTGCATCACACACTGAAATCAGGCTGGAAACTCTTACAGTTTGAAACAAGCTCAGTTTACTGTTTCATATTTCATAAGTTTGGGCCGGCCAGAAGATCTAAGAGACCTTGCAGCTTTGTGGAGGATCAATAATTCACAGATGCATGACGGGGCCAGACTGTTCGGTGCCTTATAGGTAATGAATCAAAAGAATCTTAAAACTATTGATCCTTGTGGGGAACTTGGGTCGTTTAAGCAGCAAATACTGAAAGGAAACAGCAAAGAAAAATAGAATATAAATAAGAATAGAGTGAATGGGTGTCGTGTAGTCATACACAACCCACAATTTCACCAAGTAGAATGAATTAATGAGAATTATAAAATGTATTAAGAAGTATGGGTTACAGCAGTATGAGGGTGTGCAGCATGCAGGCAGCAAGAAACATCAAGGAAAAATAACAGGATATGAAAATGTACTTAAAATGAGAAATATGCGGTATAAGTGAAAAATAAAAACACTAATGACATGGATGAGAATGAGATGAATATGTAAATATTAAGGAAAGCGCTGTATTCTGACAGCCTGCCCGCAGCAGGCCGTGCAGAGCGCAGGCAGCACAGTGTCTCTGCAGTCTGCGGCCTGATGTGATGATCAGGATTCAGAAGGCAGAGGTGACTGCTTCCTCTGCCGGAACCATCCACACTGCTGCTGCCTCGCGTCTGACTTTACCGGCTGGGAACGGTCAAAGCAGGGGAGGCACTGGCCGCATCGGTGTCAGTATTTAACCTGCATGACTACATCAGCGTCAAACTACTTTATTTACAGATGTGTGATTAGTTAAATGATATTTAGTGCGGTAGGAGCCTGGGCGGAGGACGGTAGTTTTCTGAATGGGACGCGGCCCGGGCTGCTGTCAGCTGACGGTCTGCTCCAGCCGCCGACATCTTGCCTCCGACCGGAGGAGACAAGTGAGTCTGGTTTTGACGTTCAAATGTCCTCTTGACGTGTCAGCAGGGCGTGTGGTTCAGTTCCAGACAGTTAAAACAGAAGCTGTCATTCTGCGGAGCGGGTAAGAGACAGCAGGATAACAACAGACTGTCTGTAGTGCAGTACACATTTGACCGCGACCGAGCGACGAGTCGTCAGCGTCTGCTGCAGTAACGTTAGCAGGTGTTGCTAGCTAGCCCCGATACGTGCCGTTGTCATGAATGGAGTAGACGTTAAGCCATTCAAAACTGGATTTTTAATGTTGCCTTGCTCATCGGCAAAAGTATATACTTTGTAGAACGTGACTCAAGACATTTTCCGAGTCCATAGGAACCTCCCTTAAGTTCGGCACACATACAACCTACCGAACGGCCGTTACTTCTGTACAATTTGAACTTTTAGAATTGGTTCGACGGTTATTCCGACAGTCTTCCTCCAGGATAACGTTAAAGGTACACAGTGGTGGGCGGTAGAGAAGAGTGTGAACCAGTTATAAAAACTGAAATTTTGTCGGAATAACTGCTGCTTTGATGGATCAAATGAATGCCGAATTTTTCAGAAGATCCTACGGTCCCGTAAAAGGTCTAAAATCATGTTACAAGAAGAATGTATTTACGCGAATAAGCAAAGCCAGATAAAACTGTCCGATTATTTAGATGGCTTTTGGCTTTTGCCTTCTCTCCACATTAGACAACGGAACGTATCGCGGCTACTAGCTAGCGAGCAAGAGCTGATTCCTCCTCCGAAGAGGAGCTTTTATTACATTCATGCTTGTTAGTTGTGGTTAGCATTCTTGGTTTAGAAACCATTAATTGTACAAACGGAACTAACCATACGTGTGATGCATTGACAAGGCAACCACAGTGATAACAGCAGCTAAGCTAATATGCTAGCTAGCCGTAAATGGATAGATCAGTTTAAATTAACGGTCTCACTGACAGCTAGCCGAGCTAATGAACATCACGAAGATATTTGTGTGTAGCCATATAAAGTAAAGGGGGTCGTCGTGACTGGATGATGGCTTAATTAACCCTTAATTAGCCACCCTTGACTTGGTCAGTTGACTGTTTAGCCGACGATGGTGTAGATTTAACTGTTTATCATTATATTCCCAGACTGCAGACTGGGTTTTGTAGTTTACATTGGTCTGAGAGCAGTCAAGTTTAAACGCTTACCAGTAATTGACACTAGAGTTCAAATGCTGTGACTTGAGGTTAGAAATCCAGATGTTTAGGTTGTCATTTAATGGTAATTACTTGTATTGGTCACTCTGCTGTCTTTGGCCTGCAGCCCTGCCAGCTAGTTTAAGATCAGTTTATGATGTGAAAATGCCTCATTAGATCTGAATGACTGTAGCTGTTCAACAAAATTCAACACTATCAACATCAAAACTGGGTGATTGACAGGATCACTCAGAAGGAGAAATTCAGTTTTGGTGGTGTGAATATTCCTCATCAACACTTCTCACACTCTAGTCACATTTGATAAAATTTGGTCATGGTCAAAAACACACACTTGTCACAGAACACACACACCTTGTACAGCTTTACTGAAACGGTAGGGTTCACTGATAAATACGGCATACACGTGTCATTTCATTAAAATGACAATTTCAATTTCAAAAAATTGCTAGGCTTTTTGGTAGAAGGTCTTACGAATATCAAGGCAAGCTGATCCTTTAGTGAAGTCAGTCGCTGTTGTGTGTTTGCTGTGGATGTGCAAAAGTTTTTTTCATGGTTGACTAGTCGGTCTGTGGTCTGAACAACAAATTGACTAGTCAGTGTATACAAAATGCAATCTGCAAAATGACTTAAAAAAATAACTAATATTAACCATAAAAAAACATGAGTGTCGAGCCTTTGTTCAATGTAAAAAAAAAAAAAAATCAAATGCAGTCTTACAGAAAATTACAAAGTAGCCTAGAAAAAAAAAACCCAACAACAACAAAAAAATAAATGCACATCCTCATGAAGGACTAGTCAGCTGGTTTTGATGTTAACTGAATTTAGCCTAAAGATTCAGAAAAGGTCTGCAGTCAGTTTCTATGAGGCAGCGTGATTTCTGCATCCGCCTGCTGGAACGCCATGAACTCTTCTGTTCTCTTCCTCTCTCCCCTGCAGTACCTCTTCATCATGGGCAGCACCAACTGACCGACTGACTGACCGACTGACTGACAGGCGTCCATCATGATCGGAGGACTGTTCATCTACAACCACAAGGGGGAGGTGTTGATCTCCAGGGTTTACCGGGACGACATCGGGTGAGTGCTGGAGGCCGGAGAGAGAGAGACGCTTGTTCACTCCTCCATTCACTTTTTCCCAGTCGGTCCGGGGATTCGAACCGGCGACCTTCCTTTATTCAGCCAGGCAGTGTCAGTGACATCAAAGAAACCAGAGAGGAAACATACAGACAGACAACACACAGCACCAACAGAAATAGTCCAAATCACATAAAGGGAAGTTTTCTATTGTCAAATTTTCTATTTAAACAAATGTGAGGCCCAGCGGTCAGAGAGACGAGCCTGTAAGCTAAGGGTCACAGGTTTGACTCCCACTAAAGTAGACGTGTCCATCGACAGCCACAAGACACTGAACCCTGAACCCTGAACCCTGAACCCTGCCTGCTGACTCAGTGGGAGTCTGGGTAAAAATGTCAGCTAGTTGAGGGAAGTGTGAAATGTAATGAGACAGAGAGAAGCAGAGTGGAAACAGTCTGCTGGACTCGACATGGTGAACCTTGTCTAAAGCTGTGGATGCCCAGGATATCCAGTTCTTAAAACGTCTGAAAATGTTTTAAAATAAATTTGCCCAAATGAATGGGAAAAGCCCCCCTAAAACACTGTAAGTCTGTTAAAACAGCTACTGGTGATGTACTTTACTAGGGATGCCCCGATAATGTTTTTTGCCGCCGATCGTCTATGAGCCATATCTGCCGATACCGATCGGCCATACCGATAGTTTTTTTGTTTTGTTATAGCAGCTGGTATAGCAGTATTATAGGTCTAACAGTTTCCATTTTACATACATTTCATCCAAATTGAGTCCTGGTTAAAAAGTATCCACATTTTCTTTTTTTCTACCTCAATATTTACTTGATCATTATGTAAACAAAACCATGTGTTCTAGGTAGCAACATGATTTAGTGAGATAACGAAGCACAAGACTCAGACTGTCGCCACTGGCCTGTGTTGTTGAGTCGAGTTAAATAAATGGAGACGCCCTCCGAAGACATATATCCGTTTCACTCTTTGTTTTTGTATAAGTGAATGTTCTTAAGAGAGAGAGAAATGAGACTTTTCAGTTGCCTCTCTGCTGTTAGGGTCTCGACCAGACCTTAGATCTGCCCAAAAAAACAAGCCCGACCCTACCCTGTCTGAGCCCGGCACGGGCCGTCCCATTGGCTGCATTTATGGGCCGGAGCCCGGTTTAAAACCGAAATTTTCTTAGTAAGTTGTCCGTTTATAAGTAAACTAATTCCGAGTTGTTTGAATGACAAAAATCTGTTCAGAATTACATGCGGGATCTTACTGAACAGCCTACTTCCTCTCGCAAAGGACTCACAAAGCGAGTGTGGCGCCTTAGGCAGCGAAAACCCGACACTTACATTTCAAATCGTAACCTTTGATTGACTGGTGATAAAAACATAATTGACACAAGGAATTAACAATCAGACTTTGCGGATTACAGAGAAATTTGAATGACAGAAATCTGTTCAGAATTCTTTCTAGAGCCGCCATTTTGCACCAAGAGACGTTCAACAATCATACAGGGAGAAATCCATCGTAGAAGAGGAGAGAGACCAGTTTCTCCACCACAGGAGCAGGAGAGAGACCAGAATGCACTGCAGCAGCAACACAGTTGGACTTCATGTCTCTTTAATTTCCTGCTGTCCTCTTTCTTATTCTGCCTGTCTGTAGCTTCACTGCTGTCATCAGCTGCTCACTTTTTAAATTACTCTCAAATTCAACCCCAGGCAGCATTGAAAAGGCCTTAAAAAGTCTTAAATTTGTCTTTCTGAAACCTGCAGAAACCCGGTGAGGGTGAGATGCTGCAGCGTGAATCTTATAAATGCTGTAATGCAGAGAGCTTGTTGCTAGGCAACAGCAGCATAGTGATGAGCCCTGCAGCGTTACAGAATTACAGGAGACTTCCCAGGGTGATATGGCAGTTTCCTAACATGGCTGCCGAGGAACGTTGGATAATGTTGAGCCTGGTTCCATATCGGTGTCCCTCACACACATATAGAGGATAAACAGGCTCTTCAGTCTTTAGCCTAATTAATTAATCCATCCATAAGGAAGGGTGAAGTATTAAAGGGGCAATAACTCAGGTTTTTCTGTATAGCTGTGGGGTTGTTAGGGTTATTGATCAATACCAATGACTCATCCATTACTTCAGCTGCTGAGATTTCTGTCTTTCAAACCAGGTGTAAATGAAGTCAATTTGCAAGTATGGGTTCAGTGTCTTGCTCACGGACACTTCGGCAGGACGCTGCTGTTGATGGATTGGCTCGTTACAGGGATTGAACTTGTGACCTTTCCTCCGGTCTGGGACGGACTCTAACCACTGGGCCAAAATGCCACCAGAGAAATTATGAAATAACCTAATTGTTCCTCCTCGCCCTGGCTTTTAGAGCTGCACTGTGCAGACATAATCAGGACTCCCATACAGGTTTGGAGAGTAATAGAAACTGGTTTTGACAATATCAAACCTCCACCCTCCATGCCTCTCTTTTCCAGGCGAAATGCGGTGGATGCGTTTCGTGTTAACGTCATCCACGCCCGGCAGCAGGTTCGTTCTCCGGTCACCAACATCGCCCGGACCAGCTTCTTCCACGTTAAACGCTCCAACATCTGGCTGGCGGCCGTCACCAAGCAGAACGTCAACGCCGCCATGGTGTTCGAGTTCCTCTACAAGATGTGCGACGTCATGACCGCCTACTTCGGAAAGATCAGCGAGGAGAACATCAAGAACAACTTCGTCCTCATCTACGAGCTGCTGGACGGTAAAGGAATAGTTTAAGATGTTCAGGGCAGGAAGCGTTTCAGTTCAGCATCCACAGTGGAAGGTGGGATCCAAAATCCACCAGACACCTTCACTATTTTAGCAGCCAACTAGAATAAGAGTCCAAATGATGGTCAGTTACCTACCGAAGTGGCAATTTCCCACCTTGCAAATATTGCAGATAGAGATTTTGTCATATAAATAAAGTTATATTGTGAATGTTACGCCTCGCACACAATCCTCCACCAATTCGGCCTTCCGTAATTCTCAACGCAGTCTCGCCACCCAGCGGTTGGTGCTGCACACTGTGTCTTGATGGAAGATGGAGGAGCGCCTCGTACACAATTCAAAGTCATTCAGATTTCAAAGTCTTGTTTGGGCTTGCAAGCCAGCGCTAGCTACCTACAGCTAAGGTAGCCTAGCTAGCTAAGGTAGCCTAGCTGGCTAGCTAGCGAGCTACAAAAAGTAATATGTCTTATAAAGGCTGGTTATTTAGACCTAAACTACCACCACAAAGGAGTGAGAACATATTTTCATTGAAAGTAACAATATTTTATTTATGCTACGGATCATCAACGTTTTTAGTAAAAAGTCAAATAATAAAATATATATTATAAAAGATTAATTTATTGAAAACATACATTGTTTACTAGTTGCTATGCCAACCATGACTTCCGGTTGAAAATTCAAAGTATCCGTCACTCCATTGTGGGCGGATCCGCTGTCCACAAGGGGGCGTTGGGTTTCTGCTCCTCCACTGACTGACTGATGGTTTCGGGCGGAGCCAACAGAACTAACGTACGTCAGTTGTGTACGAGGCGTTCGACTTGAGGCTCATCAAATTAAGATGAATGCAGTGTTCATATTCAAAATAGTATAGGGAAAAAAATCACAATCTGATGGTCATCCTTGAGTTTCTAAAATTTTGAAGATCCAGTCTGTAAAAGTGTCTCAGTATCTCAACCAAGGACTTCAGTCCCCAGCCTGGTCTAAAAGAAATATTATCATTTGGTTAGTCGGTCATTTTTGTAAGAGAAAGAGTCACTTTTGAAAGGGATAATATCTCGTTTTTTTGGGGGGGAACAAATATGATTGTCTCGTTCTTAACTTGATCATGATGATGATGATGATGATGATGATGACCTGTAAACACAACAGGAAGTGTGTGCCTCCCTGCATCCTGAAGCCGTCGTCCTCCAGCTGCTCTGCCCTGCTGTGGTTTTTTTAGGTTTTGATTTTTGTAAGCTTGGATGAGAAAATCAAAACCTAAAGAAAATACAGCGCTGGCAGGAGTCGTCC
This sequence comes from Centroberyx gerrardi, assembly GCF_048128805.1. Classification (NCBI taxonomy): domain Eukaryota; kingdom Metazoa; phylum Chordata; class Actinopteri; order Beryciformes; family Berycidae; genus Centroberyx; species Centroberyx gerrardi. The sequence goes on from NC_136002.1 coordinate 33,769,831, forward strand.
TGCTGATGGTCCATGTCACTGTGGGGTGGGGTGGGGGGGGGGGTCACTGCAGGAGAAGAGAACAAATAAAAAAGTACAACAAAATAAAACAATATTAAAGATTGAATGTCTTTGTGATGTTAATGGAAGTTTCTGCAGATTGAAATAATTCACAGAAGCCTTCAGTTGACAGATCTACAGTCCAGTGTGAGAGCACACAGTGCAGCAGGGACAGATGTGCATCTTTGGATATTCACATTATCGGATTCACACAGCAGATGTGCACAGTGTGTAGATGTGCTGCATTAACTATTCACATGAGAAGATTTACAGATGGCTACTGGTTTATCAAGTATAAGTAGCAAATATGCAAGCCCATAGATAAGAATGTTGTGACGTTTCCAATGGGCCACGCCTACAAAGTGCGAAACCCTATTCAATTTCTATGGGCAAAACAAAAAATCAGCATTTTGTGTGGTTGGGTTCCAATAATTGATGTGAAATGTATTTGGTGTTATTAATCGCCCAAAACCTTTTCACAGCTGTCAAACAACTGATGATCATTATAATTTAATTATCTGGAACTCACAAAATGCTAACAAGCTAGCAAACCTCTGCTCAAGAGAGGAGTCATAAGATAAGATAAGATAAGATAAACTTTATTGTCCCTCAAAGGGAAAGTCATCTTAGGCAGAGTGTTGCATTTTGGGGCTCATGCTGTTTGATAACCGTGAAAAGGTAACGACTAATTATTTACACCAAACACATTTCATATCAAGTATTAGAACACAGAGAAAACAACCACAGAAAATATTTATTTATTGTTTTGTCCATTGAAATTGAATCAGGTTTTGCACTTGTAGCACTTTGTAGGCGCGGCCTTTTTACAGCATCATCGCCGGTCTGATCAATGTGCAGAAGTAAGAACAGGTCAGGTTGGTTGTTGTCAGGTTGGTTGTTGTTGTCAGGTTGGTTGTTGTCAGGTTGGTTGTTGTCAGATTGGTTGTTGTTGTCAGGTTGGTTGTTGTCAGATTGGTTGTTGTTGTCAGGTTGGTTGTTGTGACGGTGTAACTTGTTTTCCTGTAGAGATCCTGGACTTCGGCTACCCCCAGAACTCAGAGACTGGAGCTCTGAAAACCTTCATCACTCAGCAAGGCATCAAGAGCCAGGTAGGACTCACACTCACTCACTGATTGGTTGATTGATTTAAAAAAAATATATAATTTAGAAAGGAATGGCACATTGCTGCTGACAGATAAAAACCATGTATCTGCACAAATGTTTCACAAGAATTAAGAAAAGACTGCTTACAGTATTTTCTCATTGACATCTATGTATTTATGAAACTCTGCAGTGGGGTTTTAAGTTTTCAGTGTAACAGTGAGGTCAGAGGTCATAGCTGTTAACCAGCTGTTAGACACAGGAAGTGATCAGAGGATAATTGTAATGTCTGGTGATAACTTCATAATGTGTCTCTTCTGTTCTCTCCTCTCCTGGTCTGATCCTCCTGCAGCACCATGTGAGTTTCAGTCTTATTTACAGCAATTAATTAACAAGTATAGTGATTTAAAAACAAGTGTAAATAAATGCTGCATCCTGTGACTGTAACGTGAACACTGGTCTATAGTGCTGTTTACATGTTGGCCAGCTGTGATTGTCTTGGCAAAAGAAGATACAACGATGATTCCTCCTCCTCCTCTTCCTCCTCTCGTCTCCTCTTTCTCCTCCTCCT